>NC_088241.1:70834817-70934817 GCF_036934945.1 Oncorhynchus masou masou
GACCCGTAACCTACACACACAACATGATACCACACGGGACGAGACCCGTAACCTACACACACAACATGATACCACACGGGACGAGACCTGTAACATACACACACAACATGATACCACACGGGACGAGACCAGTAACATACACACACAACATGATACCACACGGGACGAGACCTGTAACATACACACACACACACACACAACATGATACCACACGGGACGAGACCTGTAACATACACACACAACATGATACCACACGGGACGAGACCTGTAACATACACACACAGCATGATACCACACGGGACGAGACCAGTAACATACACACACAACATGATACCACACGGGACAAGACCAGTAACATACACACACACACACACAACATGATACCACACGGGACGAGACCAGTAACATACACACACACACACACAACATGATACCACACGGGACGAGACCTGTAACCTACACACACAACATGATACCACACGGGACGAGACCAGTAACATACACACACAACATGATACCACACAGGACGAGACCTGTAACATACACACACAACATGATACCACACGGGATGAGACCCGTAACACACACACACAACATGATACCACACGGGATGAGACCAGTAACATACACACACAACATGATACCACACGGACGAGACCCGTAACACACACACACAACATGATACCACACGGGACGAGACCTGTAACCTACACACACAACATGATACCACACGGGACGAGACCAGTAACATACACACACAACATGATACCACACAGGACGAGACCTGTAACATACACACACAACATGATACCACACGGGACGAGACCTGTAACACACACACACAACATGATACCACACGGGACGAGACCAGTAACATACACACACAACATGATACCACACGGGACGAGACCTGTAACATACACACACAACATGATACCACACGGGACGAGACCAGTAACATACACACACAACATGATACCACACGGGACGAGACCTGTAACATACACACACAACATGATACCACACGGGACGAGACCAGTAACCTACACACACACACAACATGATACCACACGGACGAGACCCGTAACACACACACACAACATGATACCACACGGGACGAGACCCGTAACCTACACACACAACATGATACCACACGGACGAGACCCGTAACCTACACACACAACATGATACCACACGGACGAGACCCGTAACCTACACACACAACATGATACCACACGGGACGAGACCCGTAACACACACACACAACATGGTACCACACGGGACGAGACCCGTAACACACACACACAACATGGTACCACACGGGACGAGACCCGTAACATACACACAACATGGTACCACACGGGACGAGACCAGTAACACACACAACATGGTACCACACGGACGAGACCCGTAACACACACACACAACATGGTACCACACGGGGAGACCCGTAACATACACACACAACATGATACCACACGGACGAGACCTGTAACATACACACACAACATGATACCACACGGGACGAGACCTGTAACATACACACACAACATGATACCACACGGGACGAGACCTGTAACATACACACACAACATGATACCACACGGACGAGACCAGTAACATACACACACAACATGATACCACACGGGACGAGACCTGTAACATACACACACAACATGATACCACACGGGACGAGACCAGTAACATACACACACAACATGATACCACACGGGACGAGACCTGTAACATACACACACAACATGATACCACACGGGACGAGACCAGTAACCTACACACACACACAACATGATACCACACGGGACGAGACCCGTAACACACACACACAACATGATACCACACGGGACGAGACCCGTAACCTACACACACAACATGATACCACACGGGACGAGACCCGTAACCTACACACACAACATGATACCACACGGGACGAGACCCGTAACCTACACACACAACATGATACCACACGGGACGAGACCCGTAACACACACACACAACATGGTACCACACGGGACGAGACCCGTAACACACACACACAACATGGTACCACACGGGACGAGACCCGTAACATACACACACAACATGGTACCACACGGGACGAGACCAGTAACACACACAACATGGTACCACACGGGACGAGACCCGTAACATACACACACAACATGGTACCACACGGGACGAGACCAGTAACACACACAACATGGTACCACACGGGACGAGACCAGTAACACACACAACATGGTACCACACGGGACGAGACCTGTAACACACACAACATGGTACCACACGGGACGAGACCAGTAACACACACAACATGGTACCACACGGGACGAGACCAGTAACACACACAACATGGTACCACACGGGACGAGACCAGTAACACACACAACATGGTACCACACGGGACGAGACCAGTAACACACACAACATGGTACCACACGGGACGAGACCAGTAACACACACAACATGGTACCACACGGGACGAGACCCGTAACATACACACACAACATGATACCACACGGGACGAGACCCGTAATCATCTGCACAATACAAGCGTCAGGAAAGCCAACACATCACACGACCAACGTACACTGTAACAATAAATTGACGGCCCAATGGTGAACCGAAGGTCACACTTTTACAATTACAAACCAAGGAAATGGTGACCCGGTGTTTGTAATGACACAGTTCCGGAGGAATCCTTGACACCGATCATCGACTGCAAACTTGTCTCGAGAAAAAAAAAATGTAGTGTGCACCAACAGATGAAAAAAAACAAAAACAAACATTACCTGTGTTTGTTAATGAAGCGAGACACAACGTGGCAGTGTGTGTGTCTAAGTGTGTGCGTGTGTGTGCGCGTGCGCGCGTGTGTGTGCGTGTCCGTGTGACCCGAGGATGATCATCATTGTGAGATGTGGTAGTAATGTTCTCCGTGATGTGATATGTACCTAGTGGAGGATGTAATTGGGTCTTTCATAGCGAACAGAGAGATGACGGGCGGGGAGATCAGACACGGGCTTCTATAATAATAACACAATATCTCACATTCAATATTTATACCACGGGATTGTTGGACACTCCATTCCGATTGGCTGTAAGGGTATTCTAGAGTGTTTAGATATACGGACAGTTGTAAAATATATCAACATAGTTTCTGTAGTAGGTACCTTTATTCTCATTTCTAAATCACAGGATGTGTCAGCCAACACTGAAGTGCCCATCAGATCGCCTGTTGTGAGAAGCGGTAACAGTATCTCTGTCAAAGTGCTTCATAAGGGCATATATGATATATATATATAAAACAATGTCATGTAATTTTCATGTCTCCTATGTGCACACTGCCCACAAAATGAGGTGGAAACTGAGCTGCACTTCCCAGCCTCATGCCAAATGTATGACCATATTAGAGACACATACATGTATTCTCGGCCTTGTCTCAGGATGGTAAGTTGGTGGTTGAAGATATCCCTCTAGTGGTGTGGGGGCTGTGCTTTGGAACAGTGGGTGGGGTTATATCCTTCCTGTTTGGCCCTGTCCGGGGGTGTCCTCGGATGGGGCCACAGTGTCTTCTGACCCCTCCTGTCTCAGCCTCCAGTATTTATGCTGCAGTAGTTTATGTGTCGGGGGCTAGGGTCAGTCTGTTATATCTGGAGTACTTCTCCTGTCTTATCCGGTGTCCTGTGTGAATTTAAGTATGCTCTCTCTAATTCTCTCTTTCTTTCTCTCTCTCTGAGGTCCTGAGCCCTCGGACCAGGCCTCAAGACTACCTGACATGATGACTCCTTGATGTCCCCAGTCCACCTGGCCGTGCTGCCTTATTATTATTGGACCATGTTGGTCATTTATGAACATTTGAACATCTTGGCCATGTTCTGTTATAATCTCCACCCGGCACAGCCAGGAGAGGACTATATGAGGAATATATAGGAATATATGAGTCATGACAGTGTTATGGCCACGTTATAACAGGTTATGACCATGTTGAAACAGGTTATGACCATGTTAAAACAGGTTATGACCATGTTATGACAGGTTATGACCATGTTATAACAGGTTATGACAGGTTATGACCATGTTATAAAAGGTTATGACAGGTTATGACCATGTTATAACAGTTTATGACAGGTTATGACCATGTTAAAACAGGTTATGACAGGTTATGACCATGTTATAACAGGCTATGACGTTATTTCAGCTTTTATGACATATTATGACATGACAATGCCACTGGGTGTCAAATGAAGTGTTTACCTTTCTCTGTGGCAAAGATATGGCTCTGCAGTGGAACAGTTTGACGGGGTCCTGAACAATTGTGATATTTTGTGTTTATTTACATCAAGCTTTTTTTTTTTCAGATTTTGAATAATTTCCTATGACGGAAAACATCTTCTGTACCTCAAAACAGAGAGCACTAACCTCGATTTGATTTTCAATTTCTACTTCAACGAGTCGGCAGCTCTGGATGTTCTACTTCCTCTGGACCAGGCCCTAATCACCGGCACTCGAAGAGGAAGTGATGGAGCAGAAGAGGCATCCTGGCGAGACTATGTCAGCGAGCAACTAAACCGTCTCTACCCTCCGTTCCATTCGGCGAATGAGAAAGAGAGAAAAAACTGGACGAACACCATTCGAGACGAAACTATCAACGAGACTTGAATAATTTTTAATATTCAATGTGACTTGGAGACGTAGCTGAACAAGGACATAAATAATATACATCTCACTGGTTTCTACATCGTCTAGACAGGACGGCAGGGGTGTGTCGCCTTGTTAACAACAGCTGGTGATGTTTTTGCTTCCCTGAGTTAGAATACCTCATGATAAGCTGTAGATATTTACCAAGAGGCTGTTTTCATCTACATTTTTCATGGCCTTCTATTACCACCATAAACCGATGCTGGCATTAAGACCGCACTCGGCATGCTATATTTTTCATGGCCTTCTATTACCACCATAAACCGATGCTGGCATTAAGACCGCACTCGGCATGCTATATTTTTCATGGCCGTCTATTACCACCATAAACCGATGCTGGCATTAAGACCGCACTCGGCATGCTATATTTTTCATGGCCTTCTATTACCACCATAAACCGATGCTGGCATTAAGACCGCACTCGGCATGCTATATTTTTCATGGCCGTCTATTACCACCATAAACCGATGCTGGCATTAAGACCGCACTCGGCATGCTATATTTTTCATGGCCGTCTATTACCACCATAAACCGATGCTGGCATTAAGACCGCACTCGGCATGCTATATTTTTCATGGCCGTCTATTACCACCATAAACCGATGCTGGCATTAAGACCGCACTCGGCATGCTATATTTTTCATGGCCGTCTATTACCACCATAAACCGATGCTGGCATTAAGACCGCACTCGGCATGCTATATTTTTCATGGCCGTCTATTACCACCATAAACCGCTGCTGGCATTAAGACCACACTCGGCATGCTATATTTTTCATGGCCGTCTATTACCACCATAAACCGATGCTGGCATTAAGACCACACTCGGCATGCTATATTTTTCATGGCCGTCTATTACCACCATAAACCGATGCTGGCATTAAGACCGCACTCGGCATGCTATATTTTTCATGGCCGTCTATTACCACCATAAACCGATGCTGGCATTAAGACCGCACTCGGCATGCTATATTTTTCATGGCCGTCTATTACCACCATAAACCGATGCTGGCATTAAGACCGCACTGGCATGCTATATTTTTCATGGCCGTCTATTACCACCATAAACCGCTGCTGGCATTAAGACCTCACTCGGCATGCTATATTTTTCATGGCCGTCTATTACCACCATAAACCGATGCTGGCATTAAGACCGCACTCGGCATGCTATATTTTTCATGGCCGTCTATTACCACCATAAACCGATGCTGGCATTAAGACCGCACTCGGCATGCTATATTTTTCATGGCCGTCTATTACCACCATAAACCGATGCTGGCATTAAGACCGCACTCGGCATGCTATATTTTTCATGGCCGTCTATTACCACCATAAACCGATGCTGGCATTAAGACCGCACTCGGCATGCTATATTTTTCATGGCCGTCTATTACCACCATAAACCGATGCTGGCATTAAGACCACACTCGGCATGCTATATTTTTCATGGCCGTCTATTACCACCATAAACCGATGCTGGCATTAAGACCGCACTCGGCATGCTATATTTTTCATGGCCTTCTATTACCACCATAAACCGATGCTGGCATTAAGACCGCACTCGGCATGCTATATTACCACCATAAACCGATGCTGGCATTAAGACCGGCGGCATGCTATATTTTTCATGGCCGTCTATTACCACCATAAACCGATGCTGGCATTAAGACCGCACTCGGCATGCTATATTTTTCATGGCCGTCTATTACCACCATAAACCGATGCTGGCATTAAGATTTCGGCATGCTATATTTTTCATGGCCGTCTATTACCACCATAAACCGATGCTGGCATTAAGACCGCACTCGGCATGCTATATTTTTCATTTCTATTACCACCATAAACCGATGCTGGCATTAAGACCGCACTCGGCATGCTATATTTTTCATGGCCTTCTATTACCACCATAAACCGATGCTGGCATTAAGACCGCACTCGGCATGCTATATTTTTCATGGCCGTCTATTACCACCATAAACCGATGCTGGCATTAAGACCGCACTCGGCATGCTATATTTTTCATGGCCGTCTATTACCACCATAAACCGATGCTGGCATTAAGACCGCACTCGGCATGCTATATTTTTCATGGCCGTCTATTACCACCATAAACCGATGCTGGCATTGCTGGCATTATTTTTCAGACATAAACCGATGCTGGCCTCGGCATGCTATATTTTTCATGGCCGTCTATTACCACCATAAACCGATGCTGGCATTAAGACCGCACTCGGCATGCTATATTTTTCATGGCCGTCTATTACCACCATAAACCGATGCTGGCATTAAGACCGCACTCGGCATGCTATATTTTTCATGGCCGTCTATTACCACCATAAACCGATGCTGGCATTAAGACCGCACTCGGCATGCTATATTTTTCATGGCCGTCTATTACCACCATAAACCGATGCTGGCATTAAGACCGCACTCGGCATGCTATATTTTTCATGGCCGTCTATTACCACCATAAACCGATGCTGGCATTAAGACCGCACTCGGCATGCTATATTTTTCATGGCCGTCTATTACCACCATAAACCGATGCTGGCATTAAGACCACACTCGGCATGCTATAAGCAGACAAGAAAAGGATCATCAGGAGGAGGCTGGTGATTTTAAAGCAGGGAAATTCGTTTTAGCTCATTTTTATTTTACCAGAATGTCACCTGTGCAACTAAAGGTGACAAAACTCTTGATCATTTTTACTCCACAAACAGAAATGCAACAAACGTCTCTCCCTTTGGCAGATCTGACCATAAATCTATGCTCTTGATTCCTGCTTTAAAAAGCAAAAACTCAAACAGGAAGTACTAATGACTCGCTCAATATAGAAACGGTCCATGAAGCGGATGCTAAGATAGAAGGCGGTTTCTCTAACGGTTTCTCTAGCGGTTTCTCTAACGGTTTCTCTAACGGTTTCTCTAACGGGTTTTCTAACAGTTTCTCTAACGGTTTCTCAGTCTGGAATGTTTTACGTGATTAACTCATTAACATATGAAGACCACATCAAAAAGGAAAAGGAGAGCCGTACTCAGAGCTCAGATGAAATGATTTAATAACCTAGTAACCAACGTTTCAACAGATAAGCTGTCTTCATCAGGGTATAATGACAAACACCGCAGGTCACTAGTTTATATAGTGTCAAAGGACACACACAAGTGTCTGTAATCATGGCCGGCTGTGGCTTGATATCATTGGTTATTTTGCAGATATAAATAGAACATATCAAAAACATGGATGAACATATGGTCATGGATACAATTTGGCTACATAAGCCTACAAACATCTACAATGAATAGCAAAATCACAATAATCACCAAAATGGCTTCAGGTCAAAGTCTATGTCTTTAAATTAAAGATCCAAACTCTAATTTACCATCCCAAAAATTCCCCTACACAACATCTATTTGAGCCTCTATCGGACGGAAATTACAAAGTCCCCACATCATGTAAATATCCCAACCAGAAAGCCATGGATTACAGGAAAAACTAGGCTAAGTCTGCCACTTTCAAGGAATGAGACACTAATCCAGATGCTTATATTAAATCCTGCTACAACCTCCAACGAGCCATTAAACAGACAAAGCGTTAATTGAGGACTAAGATTGAATCTTACTACGCCGGCTCTGACGCTCGTTGGATGTAGCAGGGCTTGCAAACTATCATGGACTACAAAGGAAAACCCAGCCCTGAGCTTACCAGTGATGCGAGCCTACCAGATGAGTGAAACTCCTTCTATGCTCCCTTCTAGGCAAGCAACACTGAACCATGCATGAGAGCACCAGCTGTTCCGGACAACTGTGTGATCTTGATTTCTCAGCGTTCAACACCGTAGTGCCCTAAAAGCTCATCACTAAGCTAAGGACCTTGGGATTAAACACCTTCCTCTGCGCCGGGTTCTAGACTTCCTGACAGGCCACTTCCAGGTCGTAAGGGTAGGTAACAACACATCCGCCACGCTTGATCCTCAACACAGGGGCATCTCAGGGGTGCATGCTCAGCCCCCTCCTGTACACCCTGTTCACTCATGACTGCACGACCAGGCATGACTCCAACACCATCATTAAGTTTGCTTGTGAGACAACAGTGGTAGGCCTGATCACCGACAATGATGAGACAGCCTATAGGGAGGAGGTCAGAGACCTGGTCGTATGGTGCCAGGACAACAACCTCTCCCTCAACGTGATCAAGACTTAGGAGATGATTGTGGACTACTTGAAAAGCATAACCGAGGACAAACCCATTCTCCTCAGTGGGGCTGTAGTGGAGCAGGTTGAGAGCTTCAAGTTCCTTGGCGCCCACATCAACAACAAACTAACACCAAGACAGTTGTGAGGGGACAAAAAACAAAAACATATTCCCCCTCATGAGACTGAAAAGATTTGGTCCTCAGATCCTCAAAATGTTTTACAGAGAGCATCCTGACAGGTTGCGTCACTGCCTGGTATGGCAACTGCTTGGCCTCCGCCCGCAAGGCACTACAGAGAGTAATGCGTATGGCCCAGTACATCACCGGGGTCAAGCTTCCTGCCATCCAAGACCTCTGTACCACTGTACCAGGCGGTGTCAGAGGAAAGCACTAAAAATCGTGAAAGACTCCAGCCAACCTAGTCATAGACTCTTCTCTGTAATGGGTTTCTTCCAACTCCTCCTCTGACGAAGAGGTGGAACAAGGATCAGACCAAAATGCAACGTGGTTCGTTCGATACATCTTTAATGAAGAAGAACACGAACAATACAAAACAACAAACGTCGAAAACCGAAACAGCCCTGACTGGTGCAACAAACACAGAGACAGGAACAATCACCCACAAACACACAGTGAAACCCAGGCTACCTAAATATGGTTCCCAATCAGAGACAACGATAATCACCTGACTCTGAGAACCGCCTCAGGCAGCCATAGACTAATCTATACACCCCAAACAACCCCAAGACGAAACAACTACAAATAAACCCATGTCACACCCTGGCCTGACCCAATAAATGAAGATAACATAATAAATATAGACCAGGGGGTGACACTTCTCTCTGCTAGCGCCAAGTCTAGGTCCAAGAGGATTCAAAACAGCTTCTACCCCCAAGCCATAAGACTCCTAAACAGCTAATCAAATGGCACCAAGACTATTTTCACCCCCCCGCCCCCAAAGCTGCTGTTACTCTCTGTTATTATCTTATGCATAGCCACTTTAATAACCCTAAATGCATGTACACAATTACCTCAATTACCCCAACACCAGTGCCCCCTCACATTGACACATTGACTCTGTACCGTAACACCCTGTATATAGCCTCCACATTGACTCACATACCCTGTATATAGCCTCCACATTGACTCTGTACCGTAACACCCTGTATATAGCCTCCACATTGACTCTGTACAGTAACACCCTGTATATAGCCTCCACATTGACTCTGTACCGTAACACCCTGTATATAGCCTCCACATTGACTCTATACCTGTACTCCCTGTATATAGCCTCCACATTGAATCTGTACCGTAATACCCTGTATATAGCCTCCACATTGACTCTGTACCGTAATACCCTGTATATAGTCTCCACATTGACTCTGTACCGTAATACCCTGTATATAGCCTCCACATTGACTCTGTACCGTAATACCCTGTATATAGACTCCACATTGTAATAACCTGTATATAGCTCAGCTATTGTTATTTACTGCTGCTCTTTAATCATTTGTTTCTCTTATCTCTTACTTTTTTTTGTAGGGGGGGGGTATTTTCTTAAAACTGCATTGTTGGTTAAGGGCTTGTAAGTAAGAATTTCACTGTATTCAACGCATGTGACAAATAAGATTTGATTTGAAATGCCACACAGCATGAGAGTAGGGTAAGGTTATAGCGCGCTACTCGGGACCTTGTTAGAGCTTTGGACGAGTAACCGAAAGGTTGCAAGATCGAATCCCCGAGCTGACATGGTAAAAATCTGTCGTTCTGCCCCTGAACAAGGCAGTTAACCCACTGTTCCCCGGTAGAAAATAACAATTTGTTCTTAACTGACTTGCCTGGTTAAATAAAGGTTAAATATTACACTGTTACTCTACTGCACCGGTTGTTTACAGAGAATGTGATGCATTACGTTTGTTTGATGTAGAAGGAGCCTCTGCTGCCTCATTTACTGAACACAGATGTTTGATGTAGAAGGAGTCTCTGCTGCCTCATTTACTGAACACAGATGTTTGATGTAGAAGGAGCCTCTGCTGCCTCATTTACTGAACAGATGTTTGATGTAGAAGGAGCCTCTTGCCTCATTTACTGAACACAGATGTTTGATGTAGAAGGAGCCTCTGCTGCCTCATTTACTGAACACAGATGTTTGATGTAGAAGGAGCCTCTGCTGCCTCATTTACTGAACACAGATGTTTGATATAGAACTGCTGCCTCATTTACTGAACACAGTGTGGCAATCAGTCAGGGATATAGTGGATGGGATGGGGAGGGTGAGAAAGAGGGGGAGGCTCAGTGAGTTCACTGGAACAAATGAGGAGGGGGAGACAAGGGGAGAAAGAGGGGGAGGCTCAGTGAGTTCACTGGAACAAATGAGGAGGGGGAGACAAGGGGAGAAAGAGGGGAGGCTCAGTGAGTTCACTGGAACAAATGAGGAGGGGGAGACAAGGGGAGAAAGAGGGGGAGGCTCAGTGAGTTCACTGGAACAAATGAGGAGGGGGAGACAAGGGGAGAAAGAGGGGGAGGCTCAGTGAGTTCACTGGAACAAATGAGGAGGGGGAGACAAGGGGAGAAAGAGGGGGAGGCTCAGTGTGTTCACTGGAACAAATGAGGAGGGGGAGACAAGGGGAGAAAGAGGGGGAGGCTCAGTGAGTTCACTGGAACAAATGAGGAGGGGGAGACAAGGGGAGAAAGAGGGGGAGGCTCAGTGAGTTCACTGGAACAAATGAGGAGGGGGAGACAAGGGGAGAAAGAGGGGGAGGCTCAGTGAGTTCACTGGAACAAATGAGGAGGGGGAGACAAGGGGAGAAAGAGGGGAGGCTCAGTGAGTTCACTGGAACAAATGAGGAGGGGGGAGACAAGGGGAGAAAGAGGGGGAGGCTCAGTGAGTTCACTGGACCAAATGAGGAGGGGGAGACAAGGGGAGAAAGAGGGGGAGGCTCAGTGAGTTCACTGGACCAAATGAGGAGGGGGAGACAAGGGGAGAAAGAGGGGAGGCTCAGTGAGTTCACTGGAACAAATGAGGAGGGGAGACAAGGGGAGAAAGAGGGGAGGCTCAGTGTGTTAACTGGAACAAATGAGGAGGGGGAGACAAGGGGAGAAAGAGGGGGAGGCTCAGTGAGTTCACTGGAACAAATGAGGAGGGGGGAGACAAGGGGAGAAAGAGGGGGAGGCTCAGTGTGTTAACTGAATGGAGGTCAGGTCCGGTTGATGGGATAGAGGTCTGTAAACCTACTAACTTAATCAGGGTGTGAAACCAGGTCTGGTTGATGGGATAGGGGTCTGTAAACCTACTAACTTAATCAGGGTGTGAAGTCAGGTCTGGTTGATGGGATAGAGGTCTATAAACCTACTAACTTAATCAGGGTGTGAAACCAGGTCCGGTTGATGGGATAGAGGTCTGTAAACCTACTAACTCGTAGGGCTGGTTGATGGGATAGAGGACTGTAAACCTACTAACTTAATCAGGGTGTGAAGTCAGGTCTGGTTGATGGGATGTCTATAAACCTACTAACTTAATCAGGGTGTGAAACCAGGTCCGGTTGATGGGATAGAGGTCTGTAAACCTACTAACTTAATCAGGGTGTGAAACCAGGTCTGGTTGATGGGATAGAGGACTGTAAACCTACTAACTTAATCAGGGTGTGAAACCAGGTCTGGTTGATGGGATAGAGGTCTATAAACCTACTAACTTAATCAGGGTGTGAAACCAGGTCTGGTTGATGGGATAGAGGTCTATAAACCTACTAACTTAATCAGGGTGTGAAACCAGGTCTGGTTGATGGGATAGAGGTCTATAAACCTACTAACTTAATCAGGGTGTGAAACCAGGTCTGGTTGATGGGATAGAGGTCTATAAACCTACTAACTTAATCAGGGTGTGAAACCAGGTCTGGTTGATGGGATAGAGGTCTGTAAACCTACTAACTTAATCAGGGTGTGAAACCAGGTCTGGTTGATGGGATAGAGGACTGTAAACCTACTAACTTAATCAGGGTGTGAAACCAGGTCTGGTTGATGGGATAAAGGTCTGTAAACCTACTAACTTAATCAGGGTGTGAAACCAGGTCTGGTTTATGGGATAGAGGACTGTAAACCTACTAACTTAATCAGGGTGTGAAGTCAGGTCTGGTTGATGGGATAGAGGTCTGTAAACCTACTAACTTAATCAGGGTGTGAAACCAGGTCTGGTTGATGGGATAGAGGACTGTAAACCTACTAACTTAATTAGGATGTGAAACCAGGTCCGGTTGATGGGATAGAGGTCTGTAAACCTACTAACTTAATCAGGGTGTGAAGTCAGGTCTGGTTGATGGGATAGAGGTCTATAAACCTACTAACTTATTTACGGTGTGAAGTCAGGTCTGGTTGATGGGATAGAGGACTGTAAACCTACTAACTTATTTACGGTGTGAAGTCAGGTCTGGTTGATGGGATAGAGGTCTGTAAACCTACTAACTTATTTACGGTGTGAAGTCAGGTCTGGTTGATGGGATAGAGGACTGTAAACCTACTAACTTATTTACGGTGTGAAGTCAGGTCTGGTTGATGGGATAGAGGACTGTAAACCTACTAACTTAATCAGGGTGTGAAACCAGGTCTGGTTGATGGGATAGAGGTCTATAAACCTACTAACTTAATCAGGGTGTGAAACCAGGTCTGGTTGATGGGATAGAGGTCTGTAAACCTACTAACTTAATCAGGGTGTGAAACCAGGTCTGGTTGATGGGATAGAGGTCTGTAAACCTACTAACTTAATCAGGGTGTGAAACCAGGTCTGGTTGATGGGATAGAGGTCTATAAACCTACTAACTCGTGTGCTGATGGAATAAGGGAAGTTGGAGGTTCCTAGAATGGGAACATTTTAGAAAACATTTTCTTGTGAATTTTTGCATCCAGATGATAAGCCTAAACAGTGGCGTCTTTATTAAGACGTAATGACAAATGTTTGGGAAATATATACTGTATAATAATCTATAAATCTGTATATTTTAATCCATTTTATTTGAAATTTCGGGCATGTGCAGTTTCTAGAAATGTTACATGAGTCTTTGTCATAGTAATCTCTCCAACCTGACGTCAAAGGTTTTTAAATGTTTTGCAGAAGTTCTCTCTACAAAACACTCAACGGGATACATGCCTGACATGAACCTTCTCAGAAACCTATGCCAACTTTTCTCAACTTACTGCCCCTCTCGTGACAACAATGGAAGTGTCAGCTGAGGTGCCCCTGGTTGAGTCCACCTTTGGGCCAGTGTAAGCTGGCAGTGTGCTGTCCTAACAACTTCCACAGCCAAAGACCAGTGAAAGTGTGAAGATTGCCGAGGCCCCTTCTCCATGGAGCCAGTGGCTGTACAGGGACCTGGTATACAGACCATGGAGATGAAGAGGGGGCCATGGAGCCAGTGGCTGTACAGGGACCTGGTATACAGACCATGGAGATGAAGAGGGGGCCATGGAGCCAGTGGCTGTACAGGGATCTGGAATACAGACCATGGAGATGAAGAGGGGGCCATGGAGCCAGTGGCTGTACAGGGCCCTGGTATACAGACCATGGAGATGAAGAGGGGGCCATGGAGCCAGTGGCTGTACAGGGACCTGGTATACAGACCATGGAGATGAAGAGGGGGCCATGGAGCCAGTGGCTGTACAGGGACCTGGTATACAGACCATGGAGATGAAGAGGGGGCCATGGAGCCAGTGGCTGTACAGGGACCTGGTATACAGACCATGGAGATGAAGAGGGGGCCATGGAGCCAGTGGCTGTACAGGGACCTGGTATACAGACCATGGAGATGAAGAGGGGGAATTGGAGACAGTGGCTGTACAGGGGTACTGCACACTGAAGAATGTTAACTTCTGTGGCTTCGTACCCAGATGCCCCGTGGTTAGGATCCTCTCCAGATGGCCTCATATTTCTTTTATCTCGAGGCCATCAGACTGTTAAACAGCCAACACTAACATAGAGAGGCTGCTGCCAACATACAGACTCAAATCTCAAGGCCACTTTAATACATGGACATAGTAAAGGTATCACTAGTCACTTTAAATAACGGCACTTTAATAATGTCTACATATCCTACATTACTAATCTCATATGTACTCTATACCATCTACTGCATCTTGCCTATGCCGCACGGCCATCGGTCATCCATATATTTATATGTACATATTGTTATTCATCCCTTTACATTTGTGTGAGGAACTAATTCCAGACTGCTTGAAGATCTCCTTGTCACTCACAGATCCAGCATACAACGATGACACAACAGTGACAGCTCCACATGGTGCCGTTCCCTTAAAGGTACAGTGTGACTTGTAGGAAGAAAACACCTCCCTCTGCAGTAGTAGTGAAGACGGTGTCTGGCAGCGGAGTTCAGTGCAGTCCATCACTACCTGGGTGTCTGGATAGTCCTTGAACTCAGGTGGCAGGTGGGCTTTGATGGTTTCCTTGGGGATCCATATATCCATGCTGATTCAAGCAGACAGTAGAGGAAGTTGGCCCAAGAGGGGATAATCCGGCTCGCTGTCGATTGGTGGATGCTGAACCGATGGGCCAAATCCTTCTGCTTTCAGATCCAGCGACAGATGAGTCATAAACAAGAATAACTTGTCGATTAATGGCAGTGTTCTGAACATAAAGAAAACCATTTTAGTACAATATAGTCCTTACATTCGGTCCATAACACAAAGTAAATTATGTTTAGGAATTACAGTAAGATCAAATAATATTCTCTATAAAATATGTTTAATGAAGTTGTCCTTTACTGGTTCTCTTCGAGTAACACTTGGATTGGTGCTTGTCTCTGCTGCCCAATCAAGTGCCAGAAGGCCATCAGGTGGGTGTATTTCAAATACCCAGAGTAATTGAAAACAAAACAGCTCATTCCTATTATTGCTAATCTTCTCTAAGCAACAAGTAGCACTATGCATGAATCTAGCTGCTATTGTAGCCTGTTTTTCTTGTATCTGAAGTTTGTACTGCAATTCACAGTAGTGAATTTGTTTTACATGTTACATTATTTAACCTGGGAAGTGGACCAAGAAGCAAAACATATTTGCAGCAACGACCTGGGAGCATTTTTTGGGGTTAACTAAAAACGAATGTAAAGACAATATACATTCAATGTGCCTACTTATGCTCATCTATACCAGCCTTGTTTTAAATAACAATGAATATGTTCTTAAAATTAAGATGGATAATAAATAAATAGTAAAAAAAAAAAACAGTAATGCCGGATAATAATAATAACAATATTAATAATAATACATAATAACAATAATAATAACAACAATAACAATAATAAAAGTAATAATAATAATAACAATATTAATACATAGTAAATAATATACAACAGTAATGCTGGATAATAATAATAATAATAATAACAATAATAATAATGAATAATAATAGCACTAACAATGATAATGATAAATCATAATGACAATAATAATAATGATAGTGATGATACAATAATAATAACAACAATAAAAATGATAATAATAATAATAGCAATAATAATGATATCAATTAATAACAATAACAATAATAATAATAATAATTAATAATAACAATAATAACAATAACAAACACTAATAATATTCATAATAATAATAATATAATAATATTAATAAATAATAATAACACATCATTACTGTACCTTGTGTAAAAACGTATATCCTCTTTAGAACCAGCAAATTGCTGTAGACCAAAGCCGTGCTGAACGGTCAGTTTCTCCAGCTTGGATCAAAGATCCTCAATTTCTCTTACATGCTGTCACGACTTCCGCCGAGGTTGGCTCTCCTGCCCATTCGGGCAGTGCTCGGCGGTCGTCGCCACCGTCCTATTAGCCACTACTGATCCCTTTTTCGTGTATCTGTTGGTTTTGTCTAATTGGTTTCACCTGTGTGTTGTTTAGTTAATTAGTGTCTGTATTTAATGTAGGTTGTCCCGTCCTTGTTTTGTGCGGGATTGTTTATTTTGTCATTTCGTTTTGTCTGTCGGTGTTTGCTGTTTGTTTTTCTCCGGTTAGTCTTTATCCTGTTTTGGATATTTCACCCTGTCTGTATTTTGGGTTGACTGTTGTTTTTTTTTTGTTCACCGGAGAATAAACGTTATTATCGCATTCTGCTGTCTGCGCCTGATTCCACACACCTTGACTAGACGTGACACATGCTCATGGTTTTGCCATTAGGTACATGTCCAGGGCTGCGGGTTCAGGGACTGCGCAGTAATCATGTGTCTGGACAGGATCAGAGACGGCACAGTAGGAACAACACCTCTTTCTAGGTACTGCCGCACCCCCCCCCCCAAAAAAAATGTGTCCCTCAACAAAGTCACTCTCAGCGAAATGTGTACTACACACCTTTGTGTGTTTGGTGACAGTAAAGTTGTCACGACGTACTGCCACCAATCACCTTTTCTGAGCTCTCCATCGACCCGGGAAACTACGAAAGCTCACAATACCATTTTATATTGAAGAAGCTGACCACAGAGGCACTGAACAATGTTCATTAGCACCTCCTTTGCGGGGCTATAATTTAAACATAGTCATTGCAAAATATTCCAGTCAGAAATGTATCGACGACAGTTAGCTAGTTAGTAAGCAAATGATAAAAAACAATAGCGGAAATCGCTCCAGAAGTCAGGAAGTAAAATAGAATGTGGGAGGTGGTACAATTCATAGAGCCTATTCACACACCGCTGCAACAGATCAACAGATGACACATCTCTATTCCACTCCACACTGTTATCTCCCAGCTGGACAAGAGGAGCACATATGTGAGAATTCTGTTCATTGACTAGAGCTCAGCGTTCAACATCATAGTGACTTCCAAGCTCATCACTAAACTCATGTCCCTGTGACAGAACACCTCCCTCTGCAACTGGATCCTGGACTTCCTGACGGGCCGACCCCAGGTGGTAAGGGTAGGCAACAACACATCCGCCAAGATGATCCTCAACACTGGAGCCCCTCAGGGGTGAGTGCTTAGTCCCCTCCTGTACTCCCTGTTCACCCATGACTACATTGCATGACTCCAACACCATCATTCAGTTTTCTGACAACACAACGGTGGTAGGACTGATCACCAGTGACGATGAGACAGCCTATAGAGAGACCTGACAGTGTGGTGCCAGGACAACAACCATCTCCTTCAACGTCAGCAAGACAAAGAAGCTGGGCTGGTAGGGCGGCAGTTAGCTTAGTGGTTAAGAGCTTTGGGCTTTGTAACAGAAAGGTTGATTGTTTCGAATCCCTGAGCTGACCAGATTACAAATCGGTCGATGTGCCCTTGACCAAGGCACTTCAACCCTAATTGCTCTGGATAAGAGTGTTTGTTAATTAAATAAAACAAAAACATTAAACCACAGGAAACAGAGGACATGGCCCCACCCACATCGACCAGGCTGTAGTTGAGCAAGGTGAGAGCTTCAAGTTCACATCACTAAGGAATTAACATGTTCCACACACACCAACCCAGTCGTGAAGAAGACACGGCAATGTCTACTCCCTCTCGGGAGACTGAAAACATTTGTCATAGTTATACATAGCACCTTGAGTGGCGTCATCAACGCTTGGTTTGGCATCTGACCATCAAACTGCTAAACAGCAATCAGAGAGCCTGCTGCCTACGGAGAGACTCACTAGTCACTTTAAATAACGCCACTTAATATAATGTTTACATACGCTACATTACTCATCTCATATGTATATACTGTATTCTATACCATCTACTGCATCTTGCCTATGCTGCTCATAGACTTAAAATTAAAAATCACCTTATTGTCCAGGGTGAAGAGGAATGAGTCATTCCTCGGTCGGTCATGTATTTATATGTAAAACATTTTTTTTTAACTAGGCAAGTCAGTTTAAGAACAAATTCTTTTTTACAATGACGGCCTAGGAACAGTGGTTTAACTGCCTTGTTCAGGGGCAGAACAACAGATTTTTACCTTGTCAGCTCGGGGATTTGATCTTGCAACCTTTTGGTTACTAGTCCCAAGGCTCTAACCGCTAGGCTACCCTGCTGCCCCAATTATGTAGTCAAATTCCATCCCTTTACATTTGTGTGTATAAGATAGTTGTTGTGGAATTATAAGATGACTTGTTAGATATTACTGCACTGTTGGAACGAGAAGCACAAGTATTTCGCTACACTCGCATTAACATCTGCTAACCATGTATATGTGAACAATACAATGTGATTTGATTTGATAACAAGGCCCTATAGTGGGTAGTGCGTATGGCTCAGGACATCACTGGCGCTTAGCTCCCTGCCATCCATGACCTCTATACCAGGCGGTGTCAGAGGAAGTGCCCGAAACATTTTCAAAAGACTCCAGCCTCCAAGGTCATAGACTGTTCTCTCGGCGACGGCACGGCAGGCGGTACCGATGCATCAAGTCTGGAACCAACAGGACCCTGAAGAGCTTCTACACCCCAAGCCATACGACTGCGAAATAGTTAGTCAAATTGTCAAATTGTTAACCAATAGCTACCCGGACTATCTGCATTGACTCTCTTTGCACTAACTCTTTTGACTCATCACGTACATCACTTTATCACCACCTATATGTACCTGTCTACCTCAGTTACCTGGTACCCCTGCACATTGACTCTGTACTGGTACTCACTGTATATAGCCTAGTTATCATTACTCATAGACTCAGTACTGGTACTCACTGTATATAGCCTAGTTATCATTACTCATTGACTCAGTACTGGTACTCACTGTATATAGCCTAGTTATCATTACTCATTGACTCTGCACTGGTACTCACTGTATATAGCCTAGTTACCATTAGTCATTGACTCAGTACTGGTACTCACTGTATATAGCCTAGTTATCATTACTCATTGACTTAGTACTGGTACTCACTGTATATATAGCCATGGTATTACCTGGTACCCCTGCACATAGTAGTCAACAGCTGTAGTAGGAGTCAACAGGCCCAGTAGGAGTCAATAGGTCCAGTAGGAGTCAACAGGTCCAGTAGTAGTCAACAGGTGTAGTAGTAGTAGACAGGTGTAGTAGTCGTGTCAACAGGTGTAGTAGGAGTCAACAGGTGTAGCAGTCAACAGGCCCAGTAGCAGTCAACAGGCCCAGTAGCAGTCAACAGGCCCAGTAGTTGTCAACAGGTGTAGTAGTAGTCAACAGGTGTAGTAGTAGTAGACAGGTGTAGTAGTAGTCAACAGGTTAGTAGTAGTAGACAGGTGTAGTAGTAGTCAACAGGTGTAGTAGTAGTCAACAGGTGTAGTAGTAGTAGACAGGTGTAGTAGTAGTCAACAGGTGTAGTAGCAGTCAACAGGTGTAGTAGTAGTAGACAGGTGTAGTAGTAGTCAACAGGTGTAGTAGCAGTCAACAGGTGTAGTAGCAGTCAACAGGTGTAGTAGCAGTCAACAGGTGTAGTAGTAGTAGACAGGTGTAGTAGTAGTAGACAGGTGTAGTAGTAGTCAACAGGTGTAGTAGTAGTAGACAGGTGTAGTAGTAGTCAACAGGTGTAGTAGTAGTAGACAGGTGTAGTAGTAGTATACAGGTGTAGTAGTAGTAGACAGGTGTAGTAGTAGTAAACAGGTGTAGTAGTAGTAGACAGGTGTAGTAGTAGTCAACAGGTGTAGTAGCAGTCAACAGGTGTAGTAGTAGTAGACAGGTGTAGTAGTAGTCAACAGGTGTAGTAGTAGTAGACAGGTGTAGTAGTAGTCAACAGGTGTAGTAGTAGTCAACAGGTGTAGTAGTAGTAGACAGGTGTAGTAGTAGTAGACAGGTGTAGTAGTCGTCAACAGGTGTAGTAGTAGTAGACAGGTGTAGTAGTAGTAGACAGGTGTAGTAGTAGTCAACAGGTGTAGTAGTAGTCAACAGGTGTAGTAGTAGTCAACAGGTGTAGTTGTAGTCAACAGGTGTAGTTGTAGTCAACAGGTGTAGTAGTAGTAGACAGGTGTAGTAGTAGTAGACAGGTGTAGTAGTAGTAGTCAACAGGTGTAGTAGTAGTCAACAGGTGTAGTAGTAGTAGACAGGTGTAGTAGTAGTCAACAGGTGTAGTAGTAGTCAACAGGTTAGTAGTAGTAGACAGGTGTAGTAGTAGTAGTCAACAGGTGTAGTAGTAGTCAACAGGTGTAGTAGTAGTCAACAGGTGTAGTAGTAGTAGTCAACAGGTGTAGTAGTAGTAGACAGGTGTAGTAGTAGTCAATGTAGGGTGATATGGTATGGCTGTATTATGTAGGGTGATATGGTATGGCTGTAATATGCAGGGTGATATGGTATGGTTGTATTATGTAGGGTGATATGGTTGTATTATGCAGGGTGATATGGTTGTATTATACAGGGTGATATGGTTGTATTATACAGGGTGATATGGTATGGTTGTATTATGCAGGGTGATATGATATGGTTGTATTATGTAGGGTGATATGGTTGTATTATGCAGGGTGATATGGTTGTATTATGCAGGGTGATATGGTTGTATTATGCAGGGTGATATGGTATGGCTGTATTATGCAGGGTGATATGGTATGGTTGTATTATGCAGGGTGATATGGTATGGCTGTAATATGCAGGGTGATATAGTATCGTTGTATTATGCAAGGTGATTATGGTATGGTTGTATTATGCAGGGTGGTATGGTTGTATTATGCAGGGTGATATGGTTGTATTATGCAGGGTGATATGGTATGGTTGTATTATGCAGGGTGATATGGTTGTATTATACAGGGTGATATGGTATGGTTGTATTATGCAGGGTGATATGATATGGTTGTATTATACAGGGTGATATGGTTGTATTATACAGGGTGATATGGTATGGTTGTATTATGCAGGGTGATATGGTATGGCTGTATTATACAGGGTGATATGGTATGGTTGTATTATGCAGGGTGATATGGTATGGCTGTATTATACAGGGTGATATGGTATGGTTGTATTATGCAGGGTGATATGGTATGGTTGTATTATGCAGGGTGATATGGTATGGTTGTATTATACAGGGTGATATGGTTGATTATACAGGGTGATATGGTTGTATTATACAGGGTGATATGGTATGGCTGTATTATACAGGGTGATATGGTTGTATTATGCAGGGTGATATTGTTATATTATACAGGGTGATATGGTTGTATTATACAGGGTGATATGGTATGGTTGTATTATGCAGGGTGATATGGTATGGTTGTATTATGCAGGGTGATATGGTATGGTTGTATTATGCAGGGTGATATGGTATGGTTGTATTATGCAGGGTGATATGGTTGTATTATACAGGGTGATATTGTATGGCTGTATTATGCAGGGTGATATGGTATGGCTGTATTATGCAGGGTGATATGGTATGGTTGTATTATGCAGGGTGATATGGTATGGTTGTATTATGCAGGGTGATTATGGTATGGTTGTATTATGCAGGGTGATATGGTTGTATTATGCAGGGTGATATGGTATGGTTGTATTATGCAGGGTGATATGGTATGGTTGTATTATGTAGGGTGATATGATATGGCTGTATTTTGTATTGCAGAATTAAAGCACCATTAGAAATTCAGCAATTCTTTTCCCCGCCCGCAACCTTTTCCCACAATGCACCAACATTTCAGAGAATTTGACTTTGATAATACCCTAAATTACCATAGAAATTACAGTTTTACTTTACAGCGTACTTTCTCTTCTCAATCACACAAGACAGGTGTCTCCATTTTTCTCTCTCTGTCAGACTGAGTGACTCTCGTCCACTGTCACGCCCACCACCACCGCCACACATCAATCTCCCCAGCGCCTGGCATTATGGGTAATATATGTCATCCGAAAGGAGGGAAAAACACATCACTTAGCGACAACATAGGTGTCTCTGTCAGAACAGACCCAGATCGCGGGACGGAGGGAGTGAGATACGGGAGAGAGAGAGAGAGAGAGAGAGGGAGAGAGAGAGAGAGAGAGAGAGAGAGAGAGAGAGAGAGAGAGAGAGAGAGAGAGAGAGAGAGAGAGAGAGAGAGAGAGAGAGAGAGAGGATGAATAAAAGAACAGGAGAGAAGCGAACACATGAGCTCACATTTATCACCCTCCCTGTCTGTCTTCAGCTCCTCATCTGTGGATTGAAACGTGAAAATTATGGGTTCTAGGAGGGATAAAACTAATTAAGGAATGTGAAATAAATGAGAGGAAGAAATGGTACTGTAGCCTTGTAACAACCCTCTCCACCTGGAAGGAGGAAGGAATGGAGGGGGAGGGAGGGATGGAGGGAGGGAGGAAGGGAGGGAGGGGGAGGGATGGAAGGAGGAAGGAAGGGAGGGGGAGGGAGGGTTGGAGGGAGGAAGGGAGGGGGAGGGATGGAAGGAGGAAGGGAGGGGGGATGGAGGAAGGGAGGGGGAGGGATGGAAGGAGGAAGGGAGAGATGGAAGGAGGAAGGGGGATGGAGGGAGGAAGGGAGGGTAATGGATAGATGGAGGAAGGTCAGGGAGGGGGAGGGAGGAAGGGAGGGAGGAAGGGAGGGAGGAAGGGTGGGAGGTGTATGGAAAGATAGATGGAGGGAGGTCAGGGAGGGTGGTCAGGGAGAGATGGAATGAGGGGATAGATGGATGGAGGGAGGGAGGTCAGGGAGGGGGAGGGAGAGATGGAAGGATGCAGGGAGGGGGTGGGAGGGAAGGGGGCTGGGATGGAGGGAGGGAGCCCTTGTCAAGACCTCGGGCTGTCTGGGAGACCTCCCGGGGAGAAGGAAGCGGACACGCCAACATAGAGGCAGACGTGGCGTCAAGACGCTGAGCAGCCTGTCCTCCATTCTAAGGGATTATCACCATGAACATCTCGCCCCAAGCAAGCAGACACCACACTCTCTGTAATGGTAAATAATAATGAGTTGGAATCCTCTCCTCTCCAGAACTCTTATTCATTCTACAGCAGGTTTGCAAGTTACAAAAAATAAATGAAATGACATTGTAGTATAGATCGATCACATCACCTTCTCCCTCCCCGACACACTCAACCTTCTCCAATTCATCTACCGTCTTGACAGATCCACTGACCACGTAATCACCAATGCACACTGCCCTCACCATTCTGGACAGGGGAAATGCATATGTCAGGATGCTGTTTGTCGACTACAGCTCGACCTTCAATACCATAGTGCCCTCCTCAAAGCTCACAGTCCTCAACACCTCCCTATGCAACTGGGTCCTGGACTTCCTGACGGGCCGCCGCCCAGGTGGGGAAGGTGGTTCACATTACCTCCTTGACACTGATTCTCAACACGGGGGCTCCACAAGGGTGCGTCCTGTGTCCTGTGACATCGACTCTTCAACCTCAGGATGCTGAGGAAATTTGGCCTCTCTCAGAGATCATACTGTCGGGCGGCATCACAGCCTGGTACGGCAACACCAACACCATGAACCACAAGGCTTTACAGAGGGCCCCCAACGGACATTTCCCTGCCCCAACCCAAAGGAAATGTATCACTGTTACAGTGTTAATAGGTATATATATTTACCATTAGTACAGTGTTAATATGTATATATTTACCATTACAATTATACCTGTAATTATACCATGTAATTATACCATGTAATTATACCTGTAATTATACCATGTAATTATACCATGTAATTATACCATGTAATTATACCATGTAATTATACCTGTAATTATACCATGTAATTATACCTGTAATTATACCTGTAATTATACCTGTAATTATACCTGTAATTTTACCATGTAATTATACCTGTAATTATACCTGTAATTATACCATGTAATTATACCTGTAATTATACCATGTAATTATACCCTGGGGCGGCAGGGTAGCAGCAGGGTAGCCTAGTGGTTAGAGCATTGGACTAGTAACTGAAAGGTTACAAGTTCAAACCCCCGAACTGACAAGGTACAATTCTGTCATTCTGCCTCTGAACAGGCAGTTAACCCACTGTTCCCAGGCCATCATTGAAAATAAGAATTAGTTCTTTACTGACTTGCCTGGTTAAATAAAGGAAACAATTTAATACATTTTTACCATGTAATTATACCATGTAATTATACCTGCAACCTGTGACTATTAAACTTCTAATCTAAGTACTTTGCTTCATGTTGTTTTTATATTTTGGTTTTGTGTTAAATGTCTGCCCTGCCTACATCCTATATAGAGTGCATTAGGAAAGTATTCAGACCCCTTAACCTTTTTACTCATTTTGTTACTTTACTGACTTTTTCTAAAATGGGATTAAATTAATTGTTTTCCTCATCAATCTACACACAATACGGCATAATGACAAAGCAAAAACAGATTTAGACATTTTGGCAAATTTATATAAAAAAAACAAAAACATAAATACATTATTTACATACGTATTCACTTTGCTATGAAACTCAAACTTGATCCCAGATGCATCCTTCTCCCAATAATCATCCTTGAGATGTTTCTACAATTTGATTGGAGCCCACCTGTGGTAATAATGACATCACAATACCCCATAATGACATCACAATACCCCATAATGACATCACAATAAAATATTTACATACCATTTGCTATGAAACTCAAAAGTGAGCTCAGGTGTGTCCTGTTTCCATTGATCATCCTTGTGATGTTCCTACAATTTGATTGGAGTCCACCTGTGGTAAATTCAATTGATTGAACATGATTTGGCAAAGCACCCATCTGTCTATATAAGGTCCCACAGCTGACAGTGCACGTCAGAGCAAAAACCAAGCCATGAGGTCAAAGGAATTGTCCGTAGAGCTCTGAGACAGAATTGTGTCGAGGCACAGATCAGGGGAAGGGTACCAAAAAATGTCTGCAGCATTGAAGGCCCCCAAGAACACAGTAGACTCCATCATTCTTAAATGGAAGAAGGTTGAAACCAGCAAGACTCTTCCTAGAGCTGGCCGCCGGGTTAAACTGAGCGATCGGAGGACAAGGGCCTTGGTCAGGGAGGTGACCAAGAACCTGATGGTCACTCTGACAGAGTTCCAGAGTTCCTCAGTGGAGATGGGAGAACCTTCCAGAAGGACAACTATCTCTGCAGCACTCCAACAATCAGGACTTTATGGTAGTGTGGCCAGACTAAAGACACTATTCAGTAAAGGGTACATGACCTAAAGACACTCTAAAGACTCTCATGACCTAAAGACTGGCACCCAAAGACTCTCACACCATGGGAAACAAGATTCTCTGGTCTGATGAAACCAAGATAGAACTCTTTGGCCTGAATGCCAAGCGTCACTTTTGGAGAATCTTGCTGTGTGGATGTTTTTAAGAGGCAGGCACTGGGAGACTAGTCAGGATCAAGGCAAAGATGAACAGAGAGAGATCCTTTATGAAAACCTGCTCCAGAGCGCTCAGGACCTCAGACTTGGGCGAAGGTTCACCTTCCAACAGGACAACGACCCTAAGCACACAGCCAAGACAATGCAGGAGTGGCTTCGGGACAAGTCTCTGAATGTCCTTGAGTGGCCCAACCAGAGCCTGGACTTGAACATATCTGGAGAGACCTGAAAATAGCTGTGTAACAACGCTCCCCATCCAACCTGAAAGAGTTTGAGAGGATCTGCAGAGAAGAATGGGAGATACAAATACAGGTGTGCCAAGCTTGTAGCATCATACCCAAGAAGACTCGAGGCTGTAATCGCTGCCAAAGGTGCACGGAGGAGAATACTCGTCAGAAGCTTCTTACTTTATCGTGATCTTCTTAATTACTTTTATTTCTCATGTGTTTTTGTTCAACCTTTTTATTTTTTTGTGCTACATTGATATTGACTACTGCATCGTTGGGTTTTTGAGCTTGTGCACGTTACATTAACCTTTTATAACTAGGGGACGCTATTTAAATTTTTGGATGAAAAACGTTCCCGTTTTAAACAAGATATTTTGTCACGAAAAGATGCTCGACTATGCATATAATTTGGAAAGAAAACACTCTGACGTTTCCAAAACTGCAAAGATATTGTCTGTGAGTGCCACAGAACTGATATTACAGAAAAAACCCAGATAAAAATCCAATCAGGAAGTACCGCATTTTTTGAAACCGCCTCATGGCAATGACTCCTTATATGGCTGTGAAGGAGCTAGGAGTCAGCTTACGTTTTCCACGTTTTCCCCAAGGTGTCTGCAGCATTGTGACGTATTTGTAGGCATATCATTGGAAGATTGACCATAAGAGACTACATCTACCAGGCGGTCGCTTGGTGTCCTCCGTCGCAATTATTGCGTAATCTCCAGCTGCAGTATTTTTCCGTTTGACTCTGATGACAAACCGACTGCCACGGATGATTTTTCATCGAATAGATATGTGAAAAACACCTTGAGGATTGATTCTAAACAACGTTTGCCATGTTTCTGTCGATATTATGGAGTTAATTTGGAAAAAAGTTTGGCGTTGTAGTGACTGCATTTCAGTTTTTTTTTCTTAGCCAAACGTGATGAACAAAACGGAGCTATTTCTCTTACACAAATAATCTTTTTGGAAAAAATTAACATTTGCTATCTAACTGAGAGTCTCGTCATTGAAAACATCCAAAGTTCTTCAAAAGTAAATGATTTTATTTGAATGCTTTTCTTGTTTTTGTGAAAATGTTGCCTGCTGAATGCTAGGCTTAATACTATTCTAGGCTATCAATACTCAAATGCTTGTGTAGCTTTGGTTGAAAAGCATATTTTGAAAATCTGAGATGACAGTGTTGTTAGCAAAAGGCTAAACTTGTGTTTCAATATATTTATTTCATTTCATTTGCGATTTTCATGAATATGAAACGTTGCATTATGGTAATGAGCTTGAGGCTATGATTACGCTCCCGGATATGGGTTTGGAGTCGCAAGAAGTTAAAACTTAAACCCTGAAGCGTTATATAGACAATGTTGACAGCCTGAGGGTTAGGGTGTTGGTCCAGTAACCGAAAGGTTGCTAGATCAAATCCCCGAGCTGACAAGAATCTGTCGTTCTGCCCCTGAACAAGGCAGTTAATCTATATTTTTGTAAAAACATTCTGAAATATGCGGTAGCTCATCTTCTCATCTCTCTCTCTCTCTCTATCTCTGTCTCTCTCTACTCCCCCTTCTCTCTGTCTCTACCCCCCCTCTCTCTCTCTCTCTCTCTCTCTCTCCCCTCTCTCTCTCTCTCTCTCTCTCTCTCTCTCTATCTCTGTCTCTCTCTACTCCCCCTTCTCTCTGTCTCTACCCCCTCTCTCTCTCTCTCTCTCTCTAGTCCCCACTCTCTCATCCCTCTAGCTCTCTCCGACACACACACTCCTCCTGCTGTAAATGTAGTGAATGATTTAAGAGCTCAAGGGAGGCCTGGGGACTGACTGATGTTACAGAGATGTAAATATATATATATATCATGTTTTACAGAGTAGGTTCCAGTGGGCTCGTCCTCACTGTACAGATCAAGGCAGATGGTCCCTGGATAAATCCTTGTCAGGTTACATGTTCCTTATCAATCAAATGTATTTTCACAAAGTGACAGAATCATGATCACTGATGACGTCTTCTCTTGTCTCTATGAGGTAGCTAGTTACAGTGCCTTGCGAAAGTATTCGGCCCCCTTGAACTTTGCGACCTTTTGCCACATTTCAGGCTTCAAACATAAAGATATAAAACTGTATTTTTTTGTGAAGAATCAACAACAAGTGGGACACAATCATGAAGTGGAACGACATTTATTGGATATTTCAAACTTTTTTAACAAATCAAAAACTGAAAAATTGGGCGTGCAGAATTATTCAGACCCCTTATGTTAATACTTTGTAGCGCCACTTTTTGCTGCGATTACAGCTGTAAGTCGATTGGGGTATGTCTCTATCAGTTTTGCACATCGAGAGACTGAAGTTTTTTCCCATTCCTCCTTGTGGGTGGTACTACATGGTGTTGTGGGTGGTACTACATGGTGTTGTGGGTGGTACTATATGGTGTTGTGGGTGGTACTACATTGTTTTGGGGGCTGCTGATATTCAGTCCTAGATATGTGTAGCTTTTGGTGTGTTCTAATAGTTCTCTCTCTCTCTCTCTCTGTCTCTCTCTCTCTCTCTCTCTCTCTCTCTCTCTCTCTCTCTCTCTCTCTCTCCGTCTCTCTCTCTCTCTCTCTGTCTCTCTCTCTCTCTCTCTCTCTTTCTCTCTCTCTCTCTCCCTCCCTCCCTCCCTCTCTGTCTCTCTCCCTCCCTCCGTATATCCTGCAGATATAGAGAGTTGAGTCAGTGCTTCTGTATAGAAACATAAATAAACCCATCCAACACTAAGTGCCTGTAGAAACACACCACATTGTTTCTGTCTTCTACCAAGCAGATATACACTGAGTGGACAAAACTCTTTCCATGACCAGGTGAATCCAGGGGAAAGATATGATCCCATATTAATGTCACTTGTTAAATCCACTTCACTATTAATGTCAATTGTTAAATCCTCTTAGATGAAGGGGAGGATGACAGGTTAAAGAAGGATTTTAAAGCATCGAGACAATTGAGACATGGATTGTGTATTTGTGACCATTCAGAGGGTGAATGTGCAAGACAAAATATTTAAGTGCCTTTGAAAAGGGCAGTAGTTGCCAGGCGCAACAGTTTGAGTGTGTCAAGAACTGCAACGCTGATTGGTTTTCTACACTCAAGAAGGACCAGCATCCCTGTGGAACGCTTTTGACACCTTGTAGAGTTCACGTTCATGCTCCAATGAATTGAGGCTGTTCTGAGGGCAAAACTACAGTGGAAGTCAATATTAGGAAGGTGTTGCTAATCTTTTTAACAGTGTGACTCGTTTCAGGAAACTATGTCACGCATCATGTCACAGCCGTTTGAACGTAAACTTAAAAAATAAAAGAAAAAGATTCTAAATGTGTTTTTTTTGGGCAGATATGACTTTTGGAACATGTTTCACATGCCTCAATAACAAACTTGCCATCTGTAAATAGGAATACATTTGTTACATTATGAGCCTAGTTGGTTTATCCATGGAAAAAGTCAGCAACCTTCCCACTAGCCGTGATTGGCTGGAGATAATGAGTGGGCTGGACATGCCGAGAGATGAGTTCGGATTGGTCTACCATGTAGCATGCTTCTGTCTATAACACGAGTCAGTAAGTTTAGGTAATCCTTTCTAACGCGGCTTTATTGAAAGACATCATAGCTTCTGTCTATAACATGAGCTGGTAATTATTGAAATATTTTATAAAGACATCACATAGTAGAACTGCATCAGTGTTGCCCTCCACTTTCTGGGAAGACCACATTTTGAAATTAGTGCAGTTACAGTATGATAGTTCTAGGATTTTCTGGCCTTTGAATAAATAATATAATAAATATAAAATATAAAGAGGGAGTTGAAAAGAGAACACACAGAAGTCTGTGTAAATCACCTGTCTCCGGATTACATCTTCAAACTAAAGGGTAACCATGGCATCCGTGACAGAGACGGAGAAGCGTCCATCCATGTATACGGGTAAGATAATCTAGCTAGCTACATTTTCATATTTTACACGCTAATTTTGTCCCAAAGTTGTTTTCATTTCAAGTTTAAGTGTTACTGTTACCTAGCTAATGTTGGCTGGTCATTTCAAGTTAAAGTGTACTGTTACCTAAGCTAGTTAATGTTAGCTAGCTGGCTGGTTAGCTAGCTAATGTTACGTGTATGATCTGTGTAGAATTATTATTCGTATCTCAGAGCCATTTGCTTTGCTTGCTATAGCCTAATGTTAGCTAGCTAACATTGAACCTAGTTGGTTAGCTACCTGCAGATTAATGCAGGGTAGTAATGTTATGAGTTGGGTTTATGGTTCATTTTTTAGCTAGCTAGCTACATGTCTCAACAAAACACTCCACTCTGTAAGTAACCATTTCAATAGAATGTTTATAATGTCGCTGCGGCAACTGTCAATAGACGTAGCTGGTAAATTTTCTCTGGCTATCTACTCCGATTTCAGAGCACTCTCGTCTGAGTGTGCCAGAGCAGAGAAAAACTGACGAATTTACGAAGGCTCAACACCCGATGAATATGAACTGTGTCAGTAGACGTTGGCAAAAAAATGCGCAATTAAATTGTTGCTAGCAGCAGTTACACCAACGCTCTGGATAACATGAAAACAGCCTAACCAGCTTTGCTAGGGCGAGTAGAATGGTCAGAGTGAGCTGTTCTCTCATTTGTGTTTGGAAGTAGCTAGCAAACTAGCCAACGTTAGCCAGTTAGCTTGGGTGCTTGACTGCTGTTAGTTCAGTTAGCCCTACTCCTCGGCCAGAGTGCCCAGTGTGCTCTCTGAACGATCCGAGAGCAAAACACTTTGAGTTTACGAACTGACATTCTGACAACACTCTGAGTTTACAAACGCCCAGAGCTCTGAGTACACTCTGGCGCTCGAGACTAAATGTACAAACACACACGTGCTATAAACCAGCCTTTAGACTTGAAATCTTTGGTTGTTAAGCAAATGACCTCGTATGTGAATCCTTAAAGACATGGGTGGGGCTAAAGCTTGAGAGGGTGTGAACGATACTGCATGGGTCTGGACAAAGAAGAGCTCTCCAGTAGGTACCAAAACATTCAAAGGCCATTTTCTCAAAAGTGAGGTTACAACATTATCAACTTTCAAATGGTTGATTGTTCCTCAACTGTAGCATATGATATACCATTTATCTAGCTTGGAGTCTCTAATTTTATCCTAAGTAAAAAAAAAACAACAAAAAAAACACAATTTCAAATTTTGCTACATAAGCCGTTCGTTCACTCAGTGGATGTGTCCCAAACAGCATACCCATACGGCCCCAGTCAAATGTAGTGCACTATTTAGTGGCATTTGAGACAGGCACTGAGCTGTTTGTTCAGCCTCTCCTGTATCTACTGCTGGAGATTAACAGTGGATGACCAGGTAAACAACAGTGAATGGAGGGTACTGGAAGGAAAAGTGTGTGTGTGTGTACTGGAAGGAGAAGTTTCCATCTTGCTCAGGCGAATGAAATGTCCTCAGCATGAACAAAGCCTCGGCTGAGGGCAAGTTGTTTAGCACCCTATGGCGAGCTACTGCACGCACCCGTCAGACACGCATCACAGGCCTCAAACATTCCACTTCCTTAGTAAATGAACACTGTCAAAAGGAGGGAATAAATAAGATCTCACTGGCATTCAAAAGCCAGATCAGATAGTGGAGACGAGAGTGCAGAGGGGAGGAGAGGGGGGGGGGGGGGAAAGGGAGAGAAGAGAGGGAGAAGAGACAGAGAGAAGAGAATAGAGATGGGATACTAGAGAGGGGAGAGAGGGAGAAGAGAGGGGAGAGAGAGGGAGAAGAGAGAGGAGAGAGAGAGGAAAGAGAGGGAGAGAGAGGGGAGAATAGAAAGGGGAAAAGAGAGAGGGGAGAGAGAGAGAGGGAGATGAGATGGAGAAGAGAGGGGAGAATAGAGAGGGGAGAATAGAGATGGGGGAGAGAGAGGGGAGAAGAGAGAGGGGAGAATAAAGAGGGGAGAATAGAGAGGGGGAGAGAGAGGGGAGAAGTGAGAGGGGAGAATAGAGAGGGGAGAATGGAGAGAGAGGGAGAGAGAGGGGAGAGAGATGGAAGAAGAGAGAGGGGAGAGAGATGGGAAAGAGAGAGGGGAGAGAGAGAGAAAAGAGATGGAAAAAAGAGGGAGAAAAGGAAGAGAGGGAGAAGAGGGAGGAGAGAGAGAAGACAGAGGAGAAAGAGAGGGCGAAGAGACAGTGCCTGTAAAATGATACACATGGAGGGCGGAGAGTAGTGGGTAGACAGGATTAGAAATGGGAGTAAGGCTATGTAGGTCTATTCCCCAGAGTTCCCCTGACTTCCCCAGAGTTCCCCTGACTTCCCCTGACTTCCCCAGAGTTCCCCTGACTTCCCCAGAGTTCCCCTGACTTCCCCAGTGTTCCCCTGACTTCCCCAGAGTTCCCCTGACTTCCCCAGAGTTCCTCTGACTTCCCCAGAGTTCCCCTGACTTCCCCAGTGTTCCCCTGACTTCTCCAGAGTTCCCCTGACTTCCTCAGTGTTCCCCTGACTTCCCCAGTGTTCCCCTGACTTCCTCAGTGTTCCCCTGACTTCCCCAGAGTTCCCCTGACTTCCTCAGTGTTCCCCTGACTTCCCCAGAGTTCCCCTGACTTCCTCAGTGTTCCCCTGACTTCCCCAGAGTTCCCCTGACGTCCGTAGAGTTCCCCCTTGACTTCCCCAGAGTCCCCCCTTGACTTCCCCAGAGTTCCGCTGACTTCCCCAGTGTTCCCCTGACGTCCATAGAGTTCCCCTGACGTCCATAGAGTTCCCCTGACGTCCATAGAGTTCCCCCTTGACTTCCCCAGAGTTCCTCCTTGACTTCCCCAGAGTTCCGCTGACTTCCCCAGTGTTCCCCTGACTTCCCCAGAGTTCCCCTGACGTCCGTAGAGTTCCCCTGACTTCCCCAGTGTTCCCCTGACGTCCGTAGAGTTCCCCTGACTTCCCCAGTGTTCCCCTGACGTCCATAGTGTTCCCCTGACGTCCGTAGACTTCCTGACTTCCATAGAGTTCCCCTGACGTCCATAGAGTTCCACTGACTTCCATAGAGTTCCCCTGACGTCCATAGAGTTCCCCTGACGTCCATAGAGTTCCCCTGACTTCCATAGAGTTCCCCTGACTTCCGTAGTGTTCCCCTGACTTCCATAGAGTTAGAGTTCCCCTGACGTCCATAGAGTTCCCCTGACGTCCATAGAGTTCCCTGACGTCCATAGTGTTCCCCGTCCTGAGTGTTCCCCTGACTTCCATAGAGTTCCGCTGACGTCCGTAGAGTTCCCCTGACGTCCATAGAGTTCCCCTGACGTCCATAGAGTTCTGACGTCCATAGTGTTCCCCTGACGTCCGTAGTGTTCCCCTGACTTCCATAGAGTTCCGCTGACGTCCATAGAGTTCCCCTGTTCCGTAGAGTTCCCCTGACGTCCATAGAGTTCCCCTGACGTCCATAGTGTTCCCTGACGTCCGTAGTGTTCCCCTGACTTCCATAGAGTTCCCCTGACGTCCATAGAGTTCCCCTGACGTCCATAGAGTTCCCCTGACGTCCATAGAGTTCCCCTGACGTCCATAGAGTTCCCCTGACGTCCATAGTGTTCCCCTGACGTCCGTAGAGTTCCCCTGACTTCCCCAGTGTTCCCCTGACGTCCATAGAGTTCCCCTGACTTCCATAGAGTTCCCCTGACTTCCATAGAGTTCCCCTGACTTCCATAGAGTTCCCCTGACTTCCATAGAGTTCCCCTGACGTCCATAGAGTTCCCCTGACGTCCATAGTGTTCCCCTGACTTCCCAGTGTTTCCCTGACTTCCATAGAGTTCCCCTTCCCCCTGACTTCCCCAGTGTTTCCCTGACTTCCATAGAGTTCCCTGACGTCCATAGAGTTCCCCTGACATCCATAGAGTTCCCCTGACTTCCATAGAGTTCCCCTGACTTCCCCAGAGTTCCCCTGACTTCCATAGAGTTCCCTGACTTCCATAGAGTTCCCTGACTTCCATAGAGTTCCCCTGACTTCCATAGAGTTCCCCTGACTTCCATAGAGTTCCCCTGACGTCCATAGAGTTCCCCTGACGTCCATAGAGTTCCCCTGACGTCCATAGAGTTCCCCTGACTTCCATAGAGTTCCCCTGACGTCCATAGAGTTCCCCTGACGTCCGTAGAGTTTGACGTCCGTAGTGTTCCCCTGACTTCCATAGAGTTCCCCTGACGTCCGTAGAGTTCCCCTGACTTCCATAGAGTTCCCCTGACGTCCATAGAGTTCCCTGACTTCCATAGAGTTCCCCTGACGTCCGTAGAGTTCCCCTGACTTCCCCAGTGTTCCCCTGACGTCCATAGAGTTCCCCTGACTTCCATAGAGTTCCCCTGACTTCCATAGAGTTCCCCTGACTTCCATAGAGTTCCCCTGACTTCCATAGAGTTCCCCTGACGTCCATAGAGTTCCCCTGACGTCCATAGTGTTCCCCTGACTTCCCCAGTGTTTCCCTGACTTCCATAGAGTTCCCCTGACGTCCATAGTGTTCCCCTGACTTCCCCAGTGTTTCCCTGACTTCCATAGAGTTCCCCTGACGTCCATAGAGTTCCCCTGACTTCCATAGAGTTCCCCTGACTTCCATAGAGTTCCCCTGACTTCCCCAGTTTTCCCTGACTTCCATAGAGTTCCCCTGACTTCCATAGAGTTCCCCTGACTTCCATAGAGTTCCCCTGACATCCATAGTGTTCCCCTGACTTCCATAGAGTTCCCCTGACGTCCATAGAGTTCCCCTGACGTCCATAGAGTTCCCCTGACGTCCATAGAGTTCCCTGACGTGAGTTCCCCTGACGTCCATAGAGTTCCCCTGACTTCCAGTTCCCCTGATAGTGTTCCCTGACTTCCATAGAGTTCCCCTGACTTCCGTAGTGTTCCCTGACTTCCATAGAGTTCCCCTGACTTCCATAGAGTTCCCCTGACTTCCATAGAGTTCCCTGACGTCCATAGAGTTCCCTGACTTCCCGTAGAGTTCCCCTGACGTCCATAGAGTTCCGCTGACGTCCATAGTGTTCCCCTGACGTCCTAGTTCCCCTGACTTCCATAGAGTTCCGCTGACGTCCATAGAGTTCCCCTGACATCCATAGAGTTCCCCTGACGTCCATAGAGTTCCGCTGACGTCCATAGTGTTCCCCTGACGTCCGTAGAGTTCCCCTGACTTCCATAGAGTTCCGCTGACGTCCATAGAGTTCCCCTGACGTCCGTAGAGTTCCCTGACGTTCATAGAGTTCCGCTGACGTCCATAGTGTTCCCCTGACTTCCGTAGTGTTCCCCTGACTTCCATAGAGTTCCTGACGTCCGTAGAGTTCCCCTGACGTCCGTAGAGTTCCCCTGACGTCCATAGAGTTCCCCTGACGTCCATAGAGTTCCCCTGACGTCCATAGTGTTCCCTGACGTCCATAGAGTTCCCTGACTTCCCCAGTGTTCCCCTGACGTCCATAGAGTTCCCCTGACTTCCATAGAGTTCCCCTGACTTCCATAGAGTTCCCCTGACTTCCATAGAGTTCCCCTGACTTCCATAGAGTTCCCCTGACGTCCTAGACTGACGTCCATAGTGTTCCCCTGACTTCCCCAGTGTTTCCCTGACTTCCATAGAGTTCCCCTGACGTCCATAGTGTTCCCCTGACTTCCCCAGTGTTTCCCCTGACTTCCATAGAGTTCCCCTGACTTCCATAGAGTTCCCCTGACGTCCGTAGAGTTCCCCTGACTTCCATAGAGTTCCCTGACTTCCCCAGTTTTTCCCTGACTTCCATAGAGTTCCCCTGACTTTCATAGAGTTCCCCTGACTTCCATAGAGTTCCCCTGACATCCATAGTGTTCCCCTGACTTCCATAGAGTTCCCTGACGTCCATAGAGTTCCCCTGACGTCCGTAGATTCCCCTGACGTCCATAGAGTTCCCCTGACGTCCGTAGAGTTCCCCTGACGTCCATAGAGTTCCCCTGACGTCCGTAGAGTTCCCCTGACGTCCGTAGTGTTCCCCTGACTTCCATAGAGTTCCCCTGACGTCCATAGGTTCCCCTGACTTCCATAGAGTTCCCCTGACGTCCATAGAGTTCCCCTGATTTCCGTAGATTCCCCTGACGTCCATAGAGTTCCCCTGACTTCCATAGAGTTCCCCTGACGTCCGTAGAGTTCCCTGACGTCCGTAGTGTTCCCCTGACTTCCATAGAGTTCCCCTGACGTCCATAGAGTTCCCCTGACTTCCATAGAGTTCCCCTGATGTCCGTAGAGTTCCTCTGACATCCATAGAGTTCACCTGACGTCCGTAGAGTTCCCCTGACTTCCATAGAGTTCCCTGACTTCCATAGAGTTCCCCTGACTTCCCCAGTGTTCCCCTGACGTCCATAGAGTTCCCCTGACGTCCATAGAGTTCCCCTGACTTCCATAGAGTTCCCCTGACTTCCATAGAGTTCCCCTGACTTCCATAGAGTTCCCCTGACTTCCATAGTGTTCCCCTGACTTCCATAGAGTTCCCCTGACGTCCATAGAGTTCCCCTGACTTCCATAGAGTTTCCCTGACGTCCATAGAGTTCCCCTGACATACATAGAGTTCCCCTGACTTCCATAGAGTTCCCCTGACGTCCATAAAGGTCCCCTGACGTCCATAGAGTTCCCTGACTTCCATAGACTGACGTCCATAGAGTTCCCCTGACTTCCATAGAGTTCCCCTGACTTCCATAGAGTTCCCCTGACTTCCATATAGTTCCCCTGACTTCCATAGAGTTCCCCTGACTTCCATAGAGTTCCCCTGACTTCCATAGAGTTCTCCAGACTTCCCCACAGTTCCCCAGAGCTCCCCCTTGACTTCCCCAGAGTTCCCCCTTGACTTCCCCAAAGATCCCTTGACTCGCGAGCATACAAGGCAGATTTATTTAAATCAACTTCAGGGACAGAGACAGAGAGACAGCGTGACCCTCTGCTACCACTCACACATTTAGGCTTTGTCTCAAATAGCACCCTATTCCTTTGTCTGGTCAAAGTGACCCAGGTAGAGCTCTTTGATAAGGAAATAAGCCGTGGCTACAAAGTACCGTCCGTCCCAGACCAGTCAGCTGCACTAACCACAATATGTGTTAGTGTGTGTTTGTGTGTGTGTGCATGTGTGTGTTAGTATGTAAATGTGCCAACGAGACGATGTTAGGATCTACAGATCAAAAGGGTTCTTCTCCTTCTCTCTTCTCGTCTTTCCGCTTTGTTATTCATCACTCTCATGGTGTTTCTACCTCCCTCTCCCTCTCTCTCCCTCTCTGAAATATGGTACAAGAAGAAATTCAGAATTGAAAGGAAGGCTCCTCCTCCCTCCCTCCCTCCCTCCCTCCCTCCCTCCCTCCCCCCTCCCTCCCTCCCTCCCTCCCTCCCTCCCTCCCTCCCTCCCTCCCTCCCTCCCTCCCTCCCCCTCCCTCAACACCCTCCCTCCCTCCCCAGTCCCACTTTTCCCTGTAGCCTCCATGCCTTTTATTTCAAGATCTCACCCCGTGGGGTCAAAATAATCACAAGAACGGTGAGCAAAAATCCCAGAACCACACGGGGGGACCTAGTGAATGACCTGCAGAGAGCTGGGACCAAAGTAACAAAGCCTACCATCAGTAACACACTATGCCGCCAGGGACTCAAATCCTGCAGTGCCAGACCTGTCCCCCTGCTTAAGCCAGTACATGTCCAGGCCCGTCTGAAGTTGCTAGAGAGAATTTGGATGATCCAGAAGAAGATTGGGAGAATGTCATATGGTCAGATGAAACCAAAATATAACTTTTTTGGTAAAAACTCAACTCGTTGTGTTTGGAGGACAAAGAATACTGAGTTGCATCCAAAGAACACCATACCTACTCTGAAGCATGGGGGTGGAAACATCATGCTTTGGGGCTGTTTTTCTGCAAAGGGACCAGGACGACTGATCCGTGTAAAGGAAAGAATGAATGGGGCCATGTATCGTGAGATTTTGAGTGCAAACCTCCTTCCGTGTTGCCCAGCAACAGCCCCAAAACATTACTGCTCTAGAGGAGATCTGCATGGAGGAATGGGCCAAAATACCAGCAACAGTGTGTGAAAACCTTGAAGACTTACAGAAAACGTTTGACCTCTGTCATTGCCAACAAAGGGTATATAACAAAGTATTGAGATAAACTTTTGTTATTGACCAAATACTTATTTTCCACCATAATTTGCAAATAAATTCATTAAAAATCCTACAATGTGATTTTCTGGATTATTTTGTCTCATTTTGTCTGTCATAGTTGAAGTGTAACTATGATGAAAATTACAGGCCTCTCTCATCTTTTTAAGTGGGCGAACTTGCACAATTGGTGGCTGACTAAATACTTTTTTGCCCCACTGTATATATATATTTCCTGTGTTTTCTAGTTTCATATGGTTCATTTTTTGACTGTATTTTTTCAGTTTATGAATCTGTTATTCAATCTATATTTTTATCAAATCATTTTTTTATGTATTTTTTTTAAATACAAAAGTATGTGGACACCCACCCCAGTTGCTGACTGGTGTTTGAAATTTGAGCACACCGGCATGCAATCTCCATAGACAAACATTAGCAATAGAATGGCCAGTAGTGAAGAGCTCAGTGACTTTCAACGTGGCACCATCATAGGATGTCACCTTTCCAACAAGTCAGTTTGTCAAATTTCTGCCCTGCTAGAGCTGCCCCCCCCGGTCAACTGTAAGTGGAAAGCCTTCCCAGAAGAGTGGAGGCTGTGATTACAGCAATGTTCCAACATCTAGTGGAAAGCCTTCCCAGAAGAGTGGAGGCTGTTATAGCAGCAATGTTCCAACATCTAGTGGAAAGCCTTCCCAGAAGAGTGGAGGCTGTTATAGCAGCAATGTTCCAACATCTAGTGGAAAGCCTTCCCAGAAGAGTGGAGGCTGTTATAGCAGAAAAGGAGGGACATCAAGCCTCCATGGATTAGATCTTTTGGAATTAGATGTTTGAAACGAGCAGGTGTCTAGCCTTCCCATACTGTTTGGTCATGTCAGAAGAGTAAAGGGATCCTAAAATTCAAAATAAAATCCAACAAAAAATCTAAATGATCAGATAGTATGACCATATAAAAACAATTACATGCATACGTCTTAGAACCAAAAGTTATACTGAAGGACCATATAAAAACAGGATCCGCCCCATCTCCATTTTGGACTGGTTCGTTTTCCGGAACCTACTTGACCGGACCCGGTAACCTCTCGTGGCATGAAAAATAGTTACCACTATTATTTTTTTGTTGCAATTTAAACATTCTAATAAACACGATCAAAGTTAATTCTCCTGCCCCCCCCCGTATCTCTCACAGAACTAGGAGATTCCTTTCTGTGCCTCCCTCTCTGTGATCTCTGTGACTCCCTCTCTGCTCTGATAGACACGAGCCTTTCTGTGATCTCACTCCTCTCTGCTCTGATAGACACGAGCCTTTCTGTGATCTCACTCTCCCTCTCTGCTCTGATAGACACAAGCCTTTCTGTGATCTCACTCCCTCTCTGCTCTGATAGACACGAGCCTTTCTGTGATCTCTTTGTGTGATCTCCCTCTCTGCTCTGATAGACACGAGCCTTTCTGTGATCTCGCTCCTCTCTGCTCTGATAGACACAAGCCTTTCTGTGATCTCGCTCCCTCTCTGTGATCTCACTCCCTCTCTGCTCTGATAGACACAAGACTTTCTGTGATCTCGCTCCCTCTCTGTGATCTCACTCCCTCTCTGCTCTGATAGACACGAGCCTTTCTGTGATCTCATCTCACCCCTCTCTGCTCTGATAAACACGAGCCTTTCTGTGATCTCGCTCCTTCTCTGTGATCTCACTCTGTGATCTCACCTCTCTGCTCTGATAGACACTTCAACACGCATCTCTCCAGCACTTCATAATATTTTTCCTTATAGAATCATAGCAACAGAAAGAGAGAAAGAGAGACAGAAAGAGACAGACAGACAGAGAGAAAGAGAGACAGAGAGAAAGAGACAGACAGGCAGTCAGAGAGAGAGAGAGACAGAGAAAGAGAGAATAGAGAGAGAGACAGACAGACAGAGAGAGACAGAATCACAGCAACGCTGGAGGAACTGCAGCGCCCATGAAAAAATTGAAAGAAATTTGCCAAAATTATAAAATTATATAGTAACTGCTGTCTTTTTTTCAGAACTAAGAATATCCTACTACTACACCATGAGAAAGACAAACATTTTGCCACATAGTATAAATAGCTTCTTTTAAAAAATGGCCTAGTTGTGGAGTGTACTGTAGCCCAATACAAGGCCTACAGTCGGGACACGCAAATCTGTCTGTGAACAAACAGCAGACAAAACGGGCCTTTCGGAATATTTCAAATAGCCTACAAATGGGCCTAGTGGTTAGAGCGGCATGGTAGCCTAGTGGTTAGAGCGTTGGACTAGTAACCAGCAGGTAGCCTAGTGGTTAGAGCGTTGGACTGGTAACCAGCAGGTAGCCTAGTGGTTAGAGCGTTGGACTAGTAACCAGCAGGTAGCCTAGTGGTTAGAGTGTTGGACTGGTAACCAGCAGGTAGCCTAGTGGTTAGAGCGTTGGACTAGTAACCAGCAGGGAGTCTAGTGGTTAGAGCGTTGGACTAGTAACCAGCAGGTAGCCCAGTGGTTAGAGCGTTGAACTAGTAACCAGCAGGTAGCCTAGTGGTTAGAGCGTTGGACTAGTAACCAGCAGGTAGCCTAGTGGTTAGAGCGTTGGACTAGTAACCAGCAGGTAGCCCAGTGGTTAGAGCGTTGGACTAGTAACCAGCAGGTAGCCCAGTGGTTAGAGCGTTGGACTAGTAACCAGCAGGTAGCCTAGTGGTTAGAGCGTTGGACTAGTAACCAGCAGGTAGCCTAGTGGTTAGAGCGTTGGACTAGTAACCAGCAGGTAGCCTCGTGGTTAGAGCGTTGGACTAGAAACCAGCAGGTAGCCTAGTGGTTAGAGTGTAGAGGTGGCAGGTAGCCCAGTGGTTAGAGTGGTTAAGCGTTGGACTGGTAACCAAAAGGTTGCAATTTCAAATCCCTGAGCTGACAAAGTAAAAGTCTGTTGTTCTGCCCCTGAACAGACAGTTAACTCACTGTTCCTAGGCCGTCATTGAAAATAAGAATTTGTTCTTAACTGACTTGCCTGGTTAAATAAAGGTAAAATTAAATGTAGGAAAAACACAGGTTGGAAAACAAATGGCTCTTGCTGAAAAGAGAATAGTCTAATATGTCAACAGTAGGCTAACAAAATATTTGATGAACTTCCAAATAGTGTTTAACAAAGTGAAACAAGAGACAGGTTTGTGGCACAGGCCATCACCATCAAATGAGCTGCCCATCATTGAGTCAGTGAAACTGGAAAGCATTTTTGGGACTATAATTTCCTCCTCATATTATACAATATGTGTCTCCACACACACCGAGGCCTTGGACATTGATGGATTTAAGGTCGTTATCATTGATCTCTGATTCTCAGTTTGTCAAAGTAGCTTGTCATTTTTTTTATCCTTTTCTGCGGTGCCTTTCAAGATGACTGGGAACTCGGACAAACCAGGTTGAATCAGGAAGTTATTGATCTTCAGGTCGGAAAGTTGGAAAGAAAGAAGCCCCCCCCCATTCCTAGTTGGATGACCGTTCAAAACACATTTTTCCCAGAGGGAGATCATTTTTAGTTCGGAAAATTCCCAGATGTCTTGAAGACACTGAAGTCAGAAGTCAGAGATTTCACAGCTCCGAGTTCCCAGTGGTTTTGAACAAATATTCTGCCAAAGCCTCCAGTCATGTAAAATGATGTAGAATTGCATGAAATGTATTTATAAAAGGCAAAACATTTCCAGGACCCTTGGCTACTTAAATGTTCCCTGTGTGTAATTACCTCTACTCTACTGCTCTATGTCTCTACTCTACTGCTCTATGTCTCTACTGCTCTATGTCTCTACTGCTCTATGTCTCTACTCTACTGCTCTATGTCTCTACTGCTCTATGTCTCTGCTACTGCTCTATGTCTCTACTGCTCTATGTCTCTACTGCTCTATGTCTCTGTGCTCTATGTCTCTCTACTGATCTATGTCTCTACTCTCTATGTCTCTACTGCTCTGTGCCTCTACTGCTCTATGTCTCTACTGCTCTAATGTCTCTGCTGCTCTATGTCTCTACTCTACTGCTCTATTCTCTACTGCTCTATGTCTCTGCTGCTCTATGTCTCTACTCTACTGCTCTATGTACTCTACTGCTCTATGTCTCTACTGCTCTATGTCTCCACTGCTCTATGTCTCTACTGCTCTATGTCTCTACTGCTCTATGTCTCTGCTGCTCTATGTCTCTACTCTACTGCTCTATGTCTCTACTGCTCTATGTCTCTACTGCTCTATGTCTCTACTGCTCTATGTCTCTGCTGCTCTACTGTACTGCTCTACTCTACTGCTCTATGTCTCTACTGCTCTATGTCTCTACTATGTCTCTACTCTACTGCTCTATGTCTCTACTGCTCTATGTCTCTACTCTACTGCTCTATGTCTCTACTGCTCTATGTCTCTACTGCTCTATGTCTCAATGATATGCATGCAATGCTTTATTATAAAATATGTATGTTTTTCATATGTTCGGTACTTCAGAGCTCTCTACTTCTCTGACATTTTGCGGGCACCTGCTATTTCAAGTTAAGCACTGGAAGATATGATAACAATATGTCTCATACATCCAAGCTAAATTTAGTTAATGAAGATATGATCAGTATTCTCCCTGTCATGAAGAAACGGTTTAACAGAAATTGTCATAGTCTGAGGCTATGTCTAAATACGAATGAGCTGAAGTTGGGGATCGGAGAGAGATCAAATCAGAGCTGCTCTGGGGGGGAGAGGAGAGGAGGAGAGGAGAGGGGAGGAGAGGAGAGGGAGTGGGGAGGAGAGAGGGAGAGGAGAGAGAGGGGAGGGAGAGGGGAGGAGAGTTGAGAGGGAGGAGAGAGGGGGAGGAGAGGGAGAGGAGGGATGAGGGGAGAGAGGGGAGAGGGGGATCTCTGAGAGGAGGAGGGGAGAGAGGGATGAGAGAGGGGGAGGGGGATGAGAGAGGGAGAGAGGGGATGAGAGGAGGAGAGGAGAGAGGGGATGAGAGAGGTGAGGATCTACTGCAACTTAGTGTCTCTACTACATTAGACATGAGAGAGGCTCAGGATAGGGGGTCTCTCTCTCTCTACTGCTCTATGTCTCTACTGCTCTATCTCCCCTCCCCCTCCCTCCCCTCCCTCTCTCCCCCTCCCCCCTCCCTCCCTCCCTAGGTCTCTCCCTCCCTCCCTGCTCTCCCTCCCTCTCTCCCTCCCTCCCTCCTCCCTCTCCCTCCCTCCCTCCCTACTCCCTCATGTCTCTACCCCTCCAGACTATGTCTCCCTACTGCTCTGTCTCTACTCTACTGCTCTATGTCTCTCCCTGCTCTGTCTCTACTGCTCTATGTCTCTACTGCTCTATGTCTCTACTCTACTGCTCTATGTCTCTACTGCTCTTTGTCCTACTCTACTGCTCTATGTCTCTACTCCCTAGTGTCTCTACTGCTCCAGGTCTCTAAGGACTCCCCTATGTCTCTCCTGCCTACTGCTCTATGTCTCTACTCACCTGACTCTGTCTCCCCTCCTACCTACTGCTCTATGTCTCTACTGCCACAAATGTCCCTACTGCTCACATCCCTGGCCTCAATGATATGCATGCAATGCTTAATATTATAAACGTGATGTATGTTTTTCATTTGTATCTGTGAAGTAGTGAACATAAGCTCAGTGTAGTTTCCACAGATCACAAGATTCTCTGACATTTTGTTAACAACATCCAAGAATTCACTAGTTTAGCACTGGAAGATATGATAACAATAGTTTCCCCTAATCCTTGAAAAATATCCAAGCTAAATTTAGTTAATCCTTTAATCCAGACATGATTTCTCAGTGTATTAATCCACTGACTCTGAAGATTTCTCAGTGGTTTAACAGAAATTGTCATTTCTGGAGGCTTCTTTAAGCCACAGACTGTGACAGGAAGTTGGGGATCTCACTTCTTTAATCCACAGACAAATCAGAGCTGATATCTCAGGAGAGTGGGGAGGAGAGGACAAGATATCTCAGGGGAGGGGAGGGGAGGAGAGAGGGGACTGAGAGCCACAGACTCAGACCAGGATCTCAGTGTAGTTTAATCCACAGGAGGGACAAGATATCTCACTTCTTTAAGCCACAGACTAACAGGGGATCTGTTCTTTAATCCACCAGACTGTGAGAGGGGGGAGTGTAGTTTAGAGAGGGGGACAAGAGGGGATTTAAGGGGACTCTGTCAGGGATTTCTCAGGGGATTAGACCACTCAACAGGACAAGGGGATGAGAGAGGGACAGAGGTGATGACAGGGGTTTAGAGTGGGATTAGTTCTCTTGGAGGAAGGACAAGGGATCCAGTGTAGTTGAGGATGGATAAACGATATTCAACTTAGTGTTAGACAACCTAATACATTAGACATGTAGTTTAGCCATTTGGGACTAACAGGTGTGGGTCCCTCAGTGTAGTTTTAGCCACAGACTAACAGGACAAGATCCCTCCCTCCCTAGTTTAGCCTCCCTATACAAGGAGTCTGATTAGCACAAGATATCTCAGTGTAGTTTCCCTCCCTCCCTCCCTCCCTAGTTTCCCAGACTAACCCTCCCTGTGTGTAGTTTAGCCACCCTCCAAGATCCCTCAGTGTAGTTTAGCCTCCCTGTCCCTCCCTCAGTCCTCCCTAGCCACTCCCTCCCTCCCTCCCTCCCATGTCATTGTGTGTTTCATATTACAGGACACAGACAGTATGTATCCTACTGAAAACTACCATTTGTATCTTCCCACTGGAATGGTGACAGCTAAATCGCTTCAGTGTAGTTTAGCCACAGACTGTAACAGGACAAGATATCTCAGTGTAGTTTAGCCACAGACTGTAACAGGACAAGATATCTCAGTGTAGTTTTGCCACAGACAAAAAACGTAAACGAGAATCAATACAAATAAAGAACGTAACGAAAACCGAAACAGCCTATACTAGTGTAAAACTAACATAGAGGCAGGAACAAGGACACTAAGGACAATCACCCACGAAACACACAAAGAATATGGCTGCCTAAATATGGTTCCCAATCAGAGACAACGATAATCACCTGACTCTGATTGAGAACCGCCTCAGGCAGCCAATGACTATGCTATACACCCCCACACAACCCCAAGGAAACACACCACAAATAAACCCATGTCACACCCTGGCCTGACCCAATGAATGAAGATAAACTTAATAAATATAGACCAGGGCGTGACACCTATGTAGTGCATTACTTTTGACTAGAGCCCTATGAGGAAGTAGTGTGCTACATAAGGGAATTGGGTGCCATTTTGGGATGAAAACAGTGACTGAAATACATTTTTTGGATTTTCTGCTTAACAAATCCTTTAAATCAGCTACTTTATCCTGTTTTCAATCCTTTAATCCACCACTCTTTCCCATTTATTAATCCTTTAATCCATTCGGTCCCATTTTTACTCCTTTAATCCACCACTCTGTCCCATTTCTCACTATACTTTAATCCACCACTCTGTCCCATTTCATTTAATCCAGACACTTCACTTCTTTAATCCACCACTCTGTCCCATTTCTAACTTCTTTAATCCACCACTCTGTCCCATTTCTCACTTCTTTAATCCACCACTCTGTCCCATTTCTCACTTCTTTAATCCACCACTCTGTCCCATTTCTCACTTCTTTAATCCACCACTCTGTCCCATTTCTCACTTCTTTAATCCACCACTCTGTCCCATTTCTCAAGCCTTTAATCCACCACTCTGTCCCATTTCTCACTTCTTTAATCCACCACTCTGTCCCATTTCTCACTTCTTTAATCCACCACCCTGTCCCATTTATTAATCCTTTAATCCACCACTCTGTCCCATTTATTAATTCTTTAATCCACCACTCTGTCCCATTTCTCACTACATTTAATCCACCACTCTGTCCCATTTCACAATCCTTTAATCCAATGTCCCTTTCTCACACTGAGTGAGTGCTGTGTACATGTAGGGAATGTCACACTAGTCTTTAGCATCCAATCTCTGTCCCTCTGTCTCACTTCATTTTCTTGTTAGAATTTTGACCGAGGGAAAACTCAATCTCCACTAGATCCACCCTTGTCCCTGAGCCCCAAATGGCACTCTATTCCCATTTAGGGCCCATAGGAATCTGGTCACAGTAACCACTATGTAGGGATACGGTGCCATTTCTCACTGTCTTTAACCACCACCCCCCAGAAGAGAGTCTGTCTGTCTGTCTGTGTGTTGTCTGTCTGTCTGTCTGTCTGTCTGTCTGTCTGTCTGTCTGTCTGTTAATCCACCACCTGCCCCTTGTCTGCCTGTCTGTCTGCACTGCCTTGTTTGCCTGTCTGCCTGCCTGTTAATCTGTCACCAGTCAGTCTGATTAAGCCAAACCAATGTCCCATTTTCTCCTGCTTAAGACAGCTCTTTTTAAACTTAACCTTAATCCACCTTGTAACTCTGTCCCATTTCACAATCCTTTAATCTGCTGTGTATACCTGTCACACAAAGTGAGTACACTGTGTGTGTTTGACCTCTGTGTGTAGTTAATTGTTCTGTTGTACATGTAGTAAAACTTCAATAGTTCATCAGGGACACACCTTGTTGACCCCAAATGGCTACTCTATTCCCTATTTAGGGCCCAAAGGAATCTGGTCAGAATAACTTCCCACTTTACATGACTCAGCTAAATAGAACCCCATAATCCCCATAGACCATGAACCCCATAACTAATAGATATCAAGAGTAGACCCCATAGACACATAGACCCTCATAGTGTGAAACATTTGTTTATGTTATACAATTGAAATAGTCATAGACTTACATGTAGGGACCCCTCTTAGACTATAGACCATGTAGGGAATAGACCCCATAGACTATACATGTAGGGAATAGGTAGACTATAGACCCCATATGGAATAGGGTAGACTATACATGTAGGAAATAGGGTAGACTATACATGTAGGGAATAGGGTAGGACTAGACTATACATGTAGGGACCCCATAGACTATACCCATAGAACCCCATAGACTATAGACCCCATAGGGAATAGGGTACCTATACATGTAGGGAATAGGGTGGACTATACATGAGGAATTTCCCCCATAGACTATACATGTAGGGAATAGGGTAGACCACATGTAGGAAATAGTCCCCATAGACCATAAGGGAATAGGGTAGACCCCATGTAGGGAATAGGGTAGACTATACATGTAGGGAATAGTAGACTATACATGTAGGGAATAGGGTACCCCATACATGTAGGGAATAGGGTAGACCCCATAGACACCATAGGGTCGCCTATACATGTAGGAATAGGGAGACTATATGTCCCCATAGGGTAGACTATACATGAGGGAATAGGGTAGACTATACATGTAGGGAATAGGGTAGACTATACATGTATGGAATAGGGTCCCCTATACATGTAGGGAATAGGGTGGACCTATACATGAGAATAGGGTAGACTATACACATAGGGAATAGGGTAGACATATCCCCCATAGGGAATAGGGTGGCCATAGTCCCCCATAGACCCCAAAAATCCCCATAGACCCCTCTACCTTTAATGACCCCTTATTTCCCCATAGACCCCATAGACCCATAGGGACCCCCCATAGACCCCATAGATTCCCCATAGTCCCCATAGACCATTGTGCCCATAGACCCCATGTTTCCCTTTCTGACCCCTAACCCCATAGACCCCATTTCCCCCATAGCCATAGTCGCCCATAGTAGACCCCATAGACCCCATAGTCCCCATAACTGTAGTCGCCCATAGACCCCATGTCTGTCTGCCTGTTGACCTGTCTGTCCCCCATGACCCCATGTCCCCTGCCTGCCATAGCCCCATAGCCCCATATGACCCCCCATAGACAGCCATAGTCCATAGTCCCCCATTGTCCCCCATAGACCCCATAGTCCCCATAGTCCCCATAGACCCCATAGTCACCCATATACCATAGACCCCATAGACCCCATATTCCCCCATAGACACCATAGTCCCCCAATAGACCCCATGGAGTCCCCCCATAGACCCTATAGTCACCCATCCCCATAGACCCCATAGACCCCATATTCCCCCAGGGCTCTGAGACCCCATAGTCAATAGACCCCCATAGACCCCATAGTCCCCATAGACCCCATACCCCATATTCCCCCCACAGACCTCCAGTCCCCATAGACCCCATAGTCCCCATAGACCCCATAGTCCCCATAGACCCCCATAGTCCCCATAGACCCCATAGTCCCCATAGACCCCATAGTCCCCATAGACCATAGTCTCCCATAGACCCCATAGTCCCCATAGACCCCATATTCCCCCATAGACCCCATAGACCCCATAGACCCCATAGACCCCATATTCCCCCATAGACCCCATAGTCCCCATAGACCCCATAGACCCCATAGACCCCATAGTCCCCATAGACCCCATAGACCCCATATACCCCATAGACCCCATAGTCCCCATAGACCCCATAGTCCCCCATAGACCCCATAGTCCATAGACCCCATAGTCCCCCATAGACCCCATAGACCCCATAGACCCCATAGTCCCCATAGACCCCTTATTTCCCCATAGACCCTATAGTCCCCATAGACCCCATAGACTCCATATTCCCCCACAGACCCCATAGTCCCCCATAGAGCCCCATAGACCATAGTCATAGTCCCCATAGACCATATTCCCTACAGCAGACCTGACTCCCTACAGCAGACCTGACCCCATAGTCAGACCTAACCTCCCTACAGCAGACCTAACCTCCCTACAGCAGACCTAACTCCCACAGAGACCTAACCTCCCTACAGCAGACCTGACCCCCCTACAGCCCAGACCAGATTTCCCCTAGACCATATTCCCTACAGCAGACCTGATAGTCCCCCCTAGTCCCCAGACCCATAGACCCCTACAGCAGACCAAGTCCCCCTACAGCAGACCTGACTCCCTACAGTCAGACCCATAGTCCCCCATAGACCCCATAGTCACCCATATACCATAGACTCCCTACAGCAGACCCCCCTAACCTCCCATAGACACCTGACCTCCCTACAGTCAGACCTGACTCCCACAGTCCCCAACCTCCCTACAGCAGACCAATAGACCTCCCTATTTCCCCATAGACCCCATACCTCCCTACAGCACCCCAACCTCCCTACAGCAGACCTGACCTCCCCATAGACCTGACCTCCCTATAGAGACCTGACCTCCCTACAAAGACCTAACCTCCCCCAGCAGACCTGAGTCCCCCAGCAGACCCAACCTCCCTACAGCAGACCCCAGTACAGACATAGTCCTGGACATTAACCCATATTGTTCAACTCACCCGATCAGACCAACCCTACACATGATGCTTTCCTGCAAAGAGACCCCAGAGGCTACAGAACAGTGCTGGGATAGACCCAGGAGAGGGGGAGAGGGGGGGGACCAGGAGGGGGAGATTGGGAGAGAGGGAGAGGGGGAGAAGGGAGAGGGAGAGGGGGACCCCAGGGAGTCAGGGATAGAGGGAGAGGGAGAGGGGGAGAGAGGAGAGGGGGAGGGGGAGGGGGGAGAGGAGGGGGAGAGAGGGAGAGAGGGATAGGGGAGAGAGGAGAGAGGAGAGGGGGAGAGAGGAGGGAGGAGAGAGAAAGAGGGAGAGAGGGAGAGGGGGAGAGGGGGAGAGAGGGGAGGGAGGGGGGGATTGAGGGATAGAGGGTGGGATAGGAGAGGGAGACTCCCCATAGAGGGGTAAAATATTTACCCACAGACCAGGGTATTTCCTCCCCCATATCCCCACATAGACCCCATATTCCCCCACAGACCCCATACTAGACAACTAGTGACATTTATTTTAGTCCCCCATAGACCACCTAGTCTCCCTGACCCCATATAAAGGAATAGATTCCCATGTTCCCCTGATCCCTAGATCCCATGTTCCCATGTTCCCCTGTTCCCCTGATCCCATGTCCCCCATGACCCCATGTTCCCCTGACCCCTGTTCCCCATGATCCCATGTTCCCCTGATCCCATGTTCCCCTGATCCCATGTTTCCCCCATAGACCCCATGTTCCCCTGTTCCCATGTTCCCATGACCCCTGTCCCCATGTTCCCCTGTTCCCCTGACCCCATGTTCCCCCTGTTCCCCTGATCCCATGACCCCATGTTCCCCTGATCCCATGTTCCCCTGTTCCCCTGATCCCATGTTCCCATGTTCCCTGATCCCCCCCTGACCCCATGATCCCATGTTCCCATAGTTCCCCATGATCCCATGTTCCCCTGATCCCATGACTCCCTATCCCATGTTCCCCTGTTCCCCTGATCCCATGTTCCCCTGTTCCCCTGATCCCATGTTCCCCTGATCCCATGTTCCCCTGATCCCATGTTCCCTGATCCCATGTTCCCATGTTCCCCCATCCCATGACCCTGATCCCTACAGCAGACCGAACCTGTTCCCCTGTTCCCCTGATCCCATGTTCCCCTGATCCCATGTTCCCCTGATCCCACATGTTCCCCTGATCCCATGTTCCCATGTTCCCCTGAACCCATGTTCCCCTGATCCCATGTTCCCCTGTTCCCTGATCCCATGTTCCCCTGACCTCCCATGTTCCCCTGATCCCATGTTCCCATGTTCCCCTGATCCCATGTTCCCCTGACCTCCCCATGTTCCCCTGATCCCATGTTCCCCTGTTCCCCTGATCCCATGTTCCCTGACCTCCCTGATCCCCTGTTCCCCAGCAGTCCCCTGTACCCCTGTTCCCCAGATCCCATGTTCCCCTGATCCCATGTTCCCCTGTTCCCCTGATCCCAGTTCCCCCTGTTCCCCTGATCCCTGTTCCCCTGATCCCCTGTTCCCCTGTTCCCTGATCCGATGCTTTCTGCAATCCCATGTTCCCCTGATCCCCCTGATCCCCTGTTCCCCTGATCCCATGTTCCCCTGTTCCCCTGATCCATGTTCCCCTGTTCCCCTGATCCCATGTTCCCATGATACCATGTTCCCATGTTCCCATGATCCCATGAGGGAGAGGGTTCCCCTGATCATGTTCCCCTGTTCCCCCTGATCCCTTGTTCCCCTGTTCCCCTGATCCCATGTTCCCTGTTCCCCTGGGGGGGAGTTCCCCTGTTTCCCTGTTTCCCCTGATCCCATGTTTTCCTGATCCCATGAGAGAGGGTTCCCCTGATCCCATGGGGGAGAGGGGGAGTTCCCCCTGATCCATGTTCCTCTGATCCCATGTTCCCCTGTTCCCTGATCCCATGTTCCTCTGATCCCATGTTCCCCTGTTCCCCTGATCCATGTTTCCCATGTTCCCCTGTTCCCCTGATCACCCAGATACTAGAATAACCCTGGTTCCATTAGAGAATCACCCAGAGGGTGGTACACTAGAGAATAACAGACCTTAGAGAATAACAGCTACAGTGGTAATTAGAGAATAACAGAGGGGTGGTAGGAGTGAGAATAACAAGAGGAGGTGTTCCCATGTTAGAGAATAACAGAGGGGGTGGTTCCCCTAGAGAATAACAGAGGGGTGGTAGAATAACAGGGTGAGAATAACAGAGGGGGTGGTAGGAATTAGAGAATAACAGAGGGTTTAGGAGTGATAGGGATTGAATAACAGATGGTAGGTTAGAGAATAACAGAGGGTAGGATTTAGAGAATAACAGAGTGTAGGAATTGAATAACAGAGGGTAGGAATAGAGAATAACAGAGGGGGAATTGTAGGTAGGGATAAGAGAATAACAGATGGGTGGTAGGGATTAGAGAATAACAGAGGGTTGGTAGGAATTAGAGAATAACAGGGTAGGTTTAGAGAATAACAGAGGTTGTAGGAATTAGAGAATAACAGAGGGTATGATTTAGAGAATAACAGAGGGTAGGAATTAGAGAATTACAGAGGGTAGGGATAAGAGAATAACAGATGGGTGGTAGGGATTAGAGAATAACAGAGGGGTGTTCCCCTGGTAGGAATTAAGAATAACATGTAGGAATTAGAGAATCCCCTGAATTAGAGAATAACAGATAGGTTGGGAGAATGAGATCCGACACCTGCAGCCTTAACAGAGTCTCAATATACTATATATACTATACCTTCCCCTGCAATCCCATGTTCTACTTTAGACTAGATTTTGAATTCCCTGTGCTGTTATGGGATAGAAACCCAAAACAGAGAGAGAGAGAGATCAGATGGGTTATGGGATTAGAGAATAACAGAGAGAGTTGAGAGGGGGATTAGAGAATAACAGTCCCATGAAGAGATAACAGATGGTAGAATTAGAGAATCCCATGTTGGTAGAGAGAGAGAGATCAGAGGGTAGGATTGGGAGAGGGAGAGGGGAGAGGGAGAGGGACACCTGTTCCCTTGAAGAGAGATGTCTCAATATAGAGGGATCCCCTGATACCTGTGGGAGGGAGGGAGAGGGAGATGTTCCCCTGATCCCAGATTCCCCTGATCCCTGTTCCCTGTTCCAGAGAGAGATGAGGGATAGAGAGAGAGACCCCAAAACAGAGAGAGAGAGAGAGAGGTGTTGGGATAGTTCCCAAGGGATAGAGATCCCAGGGGGTTAGAGAGAGAGAGGGATGTTCCCCTGAGAGGGAGAGAGAGGGAGAGGGAGAGGGAGAGAGAGGGAGAGGGAGGGAGGGAGGGATCCCCTGGGAGGGGAAGAGAGGGAGGGAGATGTTCCCCTGAGAGAGGGAGGGAGGGAGGGAGGGAGATGAGGGGAGGGAAGAGGGAGAGAGGGATGTTCCCCTGTTCCCCTGAGAGAGAGGGGAGGGAGAGGGAGAGAGAGGGATCCCATGAGGGAGGGATGACCCCTGAGAGAGAGAGGGATGATCCCAGGTTCCCATGAGAGAGAGGGAGGGGCGGAGAGGAGAGGGAGAGAGGGAGAGGGAGAGAGGGAGAGGGAGTGGGAGAGAGGGGGAGGGAGAGGGAGGGGGAGGGATCCCAGAGAGGGGAGAGGGAGGGGGTTCGAGAGAGAGAGAGGAGAGGGAGAGGGAGAGGGAGGGAGGGGGAGGGAGGGAGAGATGTTCCCTGAGAGAGAGGGAGGGAGGGAGGGATCCCAGGAAGAGAGGGAGGGAGTGATCCCATGTTCCTCTGAGGGATGGGAGTGAGTGAGTGGTGAGTGATGTTCCTCTGAAGAGAGGGGGAGGGAGGGAGGAGGGTTCCCCTGAGAGAGAGAGAGAGATGGAGGGGAGGGGAGGGAGGGAGGGAGAGAGAGAGAGGGGGGTTCCCCTGAGGGAGGGAGCGAGAGGGAGAGGGGTGGTAGGCGGAAGACGAGAGAATAACAGAGGGGTGGTAGGAATTAGAGAATAACAGAGGGTAGGGATTAGAGAAGGGGGAGAGGGTTGGGAGGAATTAGAGAATAACAGAGGGGTGGTAGGAATTAGAGAATAACAGAGGGGGGTAGCGGATTAGAGAATAACAGAGGGGTGGTAGGAATTAGAGAATAACAGAGGGTAGGGATTAGAGAATAACAGAGGGTGGTAGGAATTAGAGAATAACAGAGGGGTGGTAGGAATTAGAGAATAACAGAGGGTAGGAATTAGAGAATAACAGAGGGGTGGTAGAGAATTAGAGAAGAGAGAGGGTAGGGATTAGAGAATAACAGAGGTTGGTAGGAATTAGAGAATAACAGAGGGTGGTAGGAATTAGAGAATAACAGAGGGTAGGAATTAGAGAATAACAGAGGGTAGGAATTAGAGAATAACAGAGGGTAGGAATTAGAGAATAACAGAGGGTAGGAATTAGAGAATAACAGAGGGGAGGGGGGAGGGCGGTAGGAGAGATTAGAGAATAACAGAGGGGGTGGTAGGAATTAGAGAATAACAGAGGGGTGGTAGGATTAGAGAATAACAGAGGTTGGTAGGAATTAGAGAATAACAGATGGGGGGATTTAGAGAATAACAGAGGGTAGGAATTAGAGAATAACAGAGGGTAGGAATTAGAGAATAACAGAGGGTAGGAATTAGAGAATAACAGAGGGTAGGGATAAGAGAATAACAGATGGGTGGTAGGGATTAGAGAATAACAGAGGGGTGGTAGGAATTAGAGAATAACAGATGGTAGGAATTAGAGAATAACAGATGGTAGGAATTAGAGAATAACAGATGGTAGGAATTAGAGAATAACAGAGGGCAGGATTGGGAGAATGAGAGAGCCGACACCTGCAGCCTTGAATATGTCTCTATATACTATATATACTATACCTGTGCCACTAGGCACCCTATTCCCTATGTAGAAAACTACTTTAGACTAGATTTTGCACCCTATTCCCACACACGCCTCAGGGGTGTTCTCACGCACAAACTCACACTCTCTCACTCACACACTCTCTGTTTTGGGGTTTCTATCCACATAACACACACAGGTCTGTTTTGGGGTTTCTATCCCATAACACCCTCTCTCTCGTCTGTTTTGGGCTGTTCTATGGGGAAGACCCCTGACGACCTCTGTCTCGATTATGTTCTGCTGGGGTTTGATTATCCCATAACACCGCTTTTTCTCTTTGTTTTGTTGGGGTTCCATTCTATGGTCACTAAGGAAGTCTCTACTTTGTTTGTGATTCAATGTCCTGTGAAAGATCTTCTGGAAAATACCCTGGTCAATGAATACTGATGGAGGGTGTCACTGTTGGGCCAGTGACATATGGAGAGGGAGACCTAAGGAGAGAGAGGGATAAGGAAGAGAGAGGGATTAGAGGGAGAGGGATAAGATATAGAGAGGGAGAGAGGAGGACATCAAGGAGAGGGAGAGAGAGGGATTAGAGGGAGAGGGAGAGGGAGAGGGATTAGAGGGAGAGAGAGGGAGAGATGGATAGGGAGAGGGAGAGAGAGGAGAGGGGATATAGAGAGGGATTAGAGAGAGAGAGACTATAATAGGGAGAGGGAGAGAGGAGAGATAACTATAATATAGAGAGGGAGGGGAGGGATTAGAGAGAGAGAGAGGGATCAACTATAAGAGATAGTGGGAGAGAGGAGAAAGACTAGAGAGAGAGGGAGAGAGAGAGAGAGGGATAACTATAATATATAGAGGGAGAGAGAAATCAACTATAATATATAGAGGGAGAGAGAGAGGGATAGAGAGAGAGAGGGATTAGAGAGGGAGGAACATCAACTATACTATATAGAGGGATTAGAGGGAGAGGGAGAGGGAGAGTGGGATTAGAGAGGGAGGGACATCAGAGGGAGAGGGATTAAGGAGAGGGACATCAACTAGAGGGAGGGAGAGGGAGAGGGACTATAATATAGAGAGGGTTAGGAGGAGGACAGACTATAAGATAGAGAGGGGTTAGAGAGGGGACAGGGAGAGAGAGGATTAGAGGGAGCGACATCCAAGATAAGAGAGAGAGGGATTAGAGGGAGGACATCAACTATAAGATATAGAGGGATTAGAGGAGAGACAGAGATAATAGAGAGAGGGAGAGACGAGGAGGGACATCAACTATAATAGAGAGAGGGATTAGAGGAGGGAGGGACTATAATAGAGAGAGGGAGAGAGGAGATCAACTAGGATATAGAGAGGGAGAGGGAGGACATCAACTATAATATAGAGAGGGAGGGAGAAATCAACTATAATATAGAGAGAGAGGGGATCAACTATATTATATAGTGGGAGAGGGAGAACATCAACTATAATATATAGTGGGATTAGGAGGAGGAAATCAACTATAATATATAGTGGGATTAGAGAGGAGATTAACTATAATATATAGAGGGATTAAGGAGGAGGGGAGAACGGAGAGGGATTAGAGAGGGAGGACATCAACTATAATATAGAGAGGGATTAGAGGAGGACATCAACTATAATAGATAGAGGGAGAGGGACATCAACTATAATATATAGAGGGGAGAGGAGGACATCAACTATAATAGAGAGGGATTAGAGGTCATCAACTATAATATATAGAGAGGGATTAGAGAGGAGAATATAATAGAACATCAGGGATTCTACAGAGAGACACACAGACACACACAGGGACAGAGAGAGAGAGAGAGAGAGAGAGAGAGAGAGAGGGATACACAGCGAGAGAGACACAGACGAGGGACTCTTAATGACAAGAGACATAGAGTGATGGGATCTATCTGATGAATATAGAAGAGAGAGAGATAGGGGTGATCAGCAAGCTGTTCCATGCTGAGGGATAGAGAGAACCCTCTAAGAGGTTGAATCACTGCAAGCTGCTCTGGGTCCTGACAGAGAGAGGAGAGGGAGAGCAAGCTGCTCTGGTTGTCCTGAGAGAGAACCTCTAAACCCTGGTTGATTCACACTGCAAGCTGGGGAGTTGTCTGAGAGAGAGAGAGGAGAGAGAGAAGAGGGAGAGCTACAGTAAACCCTTCAGAAGGAGAGAGGGAGAGGACAACAGAGTAAAGAGAGTGAGAAGACCAGTAAGAGGGTGGGAGGGACCCTTCAGAGTGAGTGACCCTTCAGAGTGAGAGAGTAAACCCTTCAGGTGACCAACAGAGCAGAGAGAGGGACCACCAGTAAACCCTTCAGAGTGGAGGGACCAGTAAACCCTTCAGAGAGAGAGAGAGAGAGAGAGAGAGTAAACCCTTCAGAGTGACCAACACCAGCTACAGAGGGGAGGGAGGGAGTGACCAACAGAGAGAGACCCTTCAGAGTTACCAACACCAGGGAGGGAGTGACCAAGGGAGGGAGGGAGGGAGAAGAGAGAGTAAAGAGAGGACCAACAAAAGCTACAGAAACCCTTCAGAGTGGGAGCTACAGTAAAGCGAGAGAGAGAGAGAGAGGGGACCCTTCAGAGTGAGACAGAGAAACCCTTCAGGGGAGCACAGAGCAAAGAGGGGAGCGAGAGCAGAGAGAGGGGGACCATTAGAGAGAGGGTAAAACCTTCAAAGTGGGAGCAAAGTGACCAACAACAGAGGGAGAGGGGAGTAAAACCTTCAAAGGGAGAGAGCGGACCAGAGACCCTTCAAAGGACCAACACCAGAGAGGAGAGGGAGAGGGAGAGGGGAGACCCTTCAGAGAGGGAGCCAGAGACCTTCAAAGGGAGCGAGGAGAGAGATCCTTCAAAGGGGGGACCAACAGAGTAAAAGAGGGGGAGCAAGAGAGAAAACCTTCAGGGGGACACGAGAGAGAGAGAGAGAGGGAGCGAGAGAGAGAGGGGGACCAACAAAAGAGAGAAAGAGAGAGCGAGAAAGAGAGGGAGCGAGAGAGAGAGAGAGACCCTTCAGAGACCAACACCAGAGAGAGAGGGAGCGAGAGAGAGAGAGGGAGCGAGAGAGAGACCACTAGAGAGAGGGAGCGAGAGAATAGGTATTTCTCTATCATACCATTGACTAAGTAAAGTGAATCAGCAGCAGTCTATGGGAGTCTCCTGTCTTCTGATACACTTAGAAAACATTGAGAAATAGTAATAACATCTCTAAGGTGACCTTAAGAATTTGATTCTGTGCCTGCTGTCACACACACACGCACGCACACACGCACACACACACACACTCACACACGCGCACACTCACACACACGCACACACGCACACACGCACACGGACACACAGGTGAGTTGTATATTAAAATGAATCTGTCTCTGCGTGTCATGGAGAGCCCTGCTAATTGATTAACCGTCGTCATGTAAGTGTGATCGCTGTGACGATGGGGGAGAGATCATGACGACTGGCTAGACGACGCTATGGGAACCGGCTCGATTATTTCCATCTGCTAGATGTGGTGACATCATCGGAGGTGATTATGGGACAAGGTACTGCTTTGGTTGTCTCTAGCCAATCAAGACAGGAGTTGGGCTTAGTTCCATGTCAACGCTGGTCACTAAGGAAGTGGCTTGGTCTTTGTTTGTGCTTGGAACACTATTGCCGATGCTCACCATGAGCCCTGGTCAAAAATAGTGCACTATATAGGAAACAGGGTGTCACTGTTGGGCCAAACTGAAAGACGGCATTCTGCAGGAAGTAATTAGTATAAATACCTAAGATTATTTGCTGAAAAATTAACATAAGGCATTGTTTGGAGGGATTAGAGAGGAGAACATCAACTATAGTATATAGTGGGATTAGAGAGGAGAACATCAACTATACTATATAGTGGGATTAGAGAGGAGGAAATCAACTATAATATATAGTGGGATTAGAGAGGAGAACATCAACTATACTATATAGTGGGATTAGAGAGGAGAACATTAACTATAATATATAGAGGGATTAGAGAGGAAATGAACTATAATATATAGTGGGATTAGAGAGGAGGAAATCAACTATAATATATAGAGGGATTAGAGAGGAGAACATAATAGAACATCACTTTATTCTACACACACACACACACACACACACACACACACACACCAACACACAACAATATAGTAAACCCTTCAAAGTGACACACACACACACACACACACACACACACACACACACACACACACACGTGTGTGCTAAGCACGCTCTTAATGACAAGCTTTACTGTACATATCTGGGTGATGGGAATCTATCTGACCCTTGAATATAGAATCTTGGATGATTCTATAACCTTCAGAGTGACCAACCTCGGTGAATCACACTTGCAAGCTGTTCCATGCTTTAGGTTGTCCTGACAGAGAGAGAACCTCTAAACCCTGGTTGAATCACACTGCAAGCTACTCTGGTTGTCCTGACAGTAGAGAGAACTCTAAACCCTGGTGAATCACACTGACCAAGCTGCTCTGGTTGTCCTGACAGAGAGAGAACCTTCAAAACCCTGGTTGAATCACACTGCAAGCTGCTCTGGTTGTCCTGACAGAGAGAGAACCTCTAAACCCTGGTTGAATTACACTGCAAGCTGCTCTGGTTGTCCTGACAGAGAGAGATCCTCTAAACCCTGGTTGAATCACACTGCAAGCTGCTCTGGTTGTCCTGACAGAGAGAGAACCACTTATTCAACCCATTAAGAAGCGGCAGAGCTACAGTAAACCCTTCAGAGTGACCAACACCAGTAAACCCTTCAGAGTGACCAACACCAGTAAACCCTTCAGAGTGACCAACACCAGTAAAACCTTCAGAGTGACCAACACCAGTAAACCCTCCAGAGAGACCAACACCAGTAAACCCTTCAGAGTGACCAACACCAGTAAACCCTTCAGAGTGACCAACACCAGTAAACCCTTCAGAGTGACCAACACCAGTAAACCCTTCAAAGTGACCAACACCAGTAAAACCTTCAGAGTGACCAACACCAGCAAACCCTTCAGAGTGACCAACACCAGTAAACCCTTCAGAGTGACCAACACCAGTAAACCCTTCAGAGTGACCAACACCAGTAAACCCTTCAGAGTGACCAACACCAGTAAACCCTTCAGAGTGACCAACACCAGTAAACCCTTCAGAGTGACCACCACCAGTAAACCCTTCAGAGTGACCAACACCAGTAAACCCTTCAGAGTGACCAACACCAGTAAACCCTTCAGAGTGACCAACAAAACCAGTAAACCCTTCAGAGTGACCAACAAAACCAGTAAACCCTTCAGAGTGACCAACACCAGTAAACCCTTCAGAGTGACCAACACCAGTAAACCCTTCAGAGTGACCAACACCAGTAAACCCTCCAGAGTGACCAACACCAGTAAACCCTTCAGAGTGACCAACACCAGTAAACCCTTCAGAGTGACCAACACCAGTAAACCCTTCAAAGTGACCAACACCAGTAAACCCTTCAGAGTGACCAACACCAGACCTTCAAAGTGACCAACCAGTAAACCCTTCAGAGTGACCAACACCAGTAAACCCTTCAGAGTGACCAACACCAGTAAACCCTTCAGAGTGACCAACACCAGTAAACCCTTCAGAGTTACCAACACCAGTAAACCCTTCAGAGTGACCAACACCAGAAAACCCTTCAGTAAACCCTTCAGAGTGACCACACCAGTAAAACCTTCAGTGAAACCCTTCAAAGTGACCAACACCAGTAAAACCTTCAGAGTGACCAACACCAGTAAACCCTTCAGAGAGACCAACAAAAGTGACCTACAGTAAACCCTTCAGAGTGACCAACAGTAAACCCTTCAAGTGCTACAGTAAACCCTTCAGAGTGACCAACAAAAGCTACAGTAAACCCTTCAGAGTGACCAACTACAGTAAAAAGTGACCAACACAGTAAACCCTTCAGAGAGACCAACACCAGTAAACCCTTCAGAGTGACCAACACCAGTAAACCCTTCAGAGTGACCAACACCAGTAAACCCTTCAGAGTGACCAACACCAGTAAACCCTTCAGAGTGACCAACACCAGTAAACCCTTCAGAGTGACCAACACCAGTAAACCCTTCAGAGTGACCAACACCAGTAAACCCTTCAGAGTGACCAACACCAGTAAACCCTTCAGAGTGACCAACACCAGTAAACCCTTCAGAGTGACCAACACCAGTAAACCCTTCAGAGTGACAAACACCAGCAAACCCTTCAGAGTGACCAACACCAGTAAACCCTTCAAAGTGACCAACACCAGTAAACCCTTCAGAGTGACCAACACCAGTAAACCCTTCAGAGTGACCAACACCAGCAAACCCTTCAGAGTGACCAACACCAGTAAACCCTTCAGAGTGACCAACAGTAAAAAAGCAACACAGTAAACCCTTCAGAGTGACCAACACCAGTAAAACCTTCAAAGTGACCAACACCAGTAAACCCTTCAAAGTGACCAACACCAGTAAACCCTTCAAAGTGACCAACACCAGTAAACCCTTCAGAGTGACCAACACCAGTAAACCCTTCAAAGTGACCAACACCAGCCACAGTAAACCCTTCAGAGTGACCAACACCAGTAAACCCTTCAGAGTGACCAACACCAGTAAACCCTTCAGAGTGACCAACACCAGTAAACCCTTCAGAGTGGCCAACACCAGTAAACCCTTCAGAGAGACCAACAAAAGCTACAGTAAACCCTTCAGAGTGACCAGTAAACCCTTCAGAGTGACCAAGTAAACCCTTCAGAGTGACCAACACCAGTAAACCCTTCAGAGTGACCAACACCAGTAAACCCTTCAGAGTGACCAACACCAGTAAACCCTTCAGAGTGACCAACACCAGTAAACCCTTCAGAGTGACCAACACCAGTAAACCCTTCAGAGTGACCACCACCAGTAAACCCTTCAGAGTGACCAACACCAGTAAACCCTTCAGAGTGACCAACACCAGTAAACCCTTCAGAGTGACCACCACCAGTAAACCCTTCAGAGTGACCAACAGTAAACCCTTCAAAGTGACCAACACCAGTAAACCCTTCAGAGTGACCACCACAAACCCAGTAAACCCTTCAGAGTGACCAACACCAGTAAACCCTTCAGAGTGACCAAGTAAAAAGTGACCAACACCAGTAAACCCTTCAGTAAACCCTTCAGAGTGACCACACCAGTAAAAAGTGACCAACACCAGTAAACCCTTCAGAGTGACCAACACCAGTAAACCCTTCAGAGTGACCAACACCAGTAAACCCTTCAAAGTGACCAACACCAGTAAACCCTTCAGAGTGACAAACAAACCAGCTACAGTAAACCCTTCAGAGTGACCAACACCAGTAAACCCTTCAGAGTGACCAACACCAGTAAACCCTTCAGAGTGACCAACACCAGTAAACCCTTCAGAGTGACCAACACCAGTAAACCCTTCAGAGTGACCAACACCAGTAAACCCTTCAGAGTGACCAACACCAGTAAACCCTTCAGAGTGACAGTAAACCCTTCAGAGTGACCAACAGCTACAGTAAACCCTTCAGAGTGACCAACAAAACCAGCAAACCCTTCAGAGTGACCAACACCAGTAAACCCTTCAAAGTGACCAACACCAGTAAACCCTTCAGAGTGACCAACACCAGTAAACCCTTCAGAGTGACCAACACCAGTAAAACCTTCAGAGTGACCAACACCAGTAAACCCTTCAGAGTGACCAACACCAGTAAAACCTTCAGAGTGACCAACACCAGTAAACCCTTCAGAGAGACCAACACCAGTAAACCCTTCAGAGTGACCAACACCAGTAAACCCTTCAGAGAGACCAACACCAGTAAACCCTTCAGAGTGACCAACACCAGTAAACCCTTCAGAGTGACCAACACCAGTAAACCCTTCAGAGTGACCAACACCAGTAAACCCTTCAGAGTGACCAACACCAGTAAACCCTTCAGAGTGACCAACACCAGTAAACCCTTCAGAGTGACCAACACCAGTAAACCCTTCAGAGTGACCAACACCAGTAAACCCTTCAGAGTGACCAACACCAGTAAACCCTTCAGAGTGACCAACACCAGTAAACCCTTCAGAGTGACCAACACCAGTAAACCCTTCAGAGTGACCAACACCAGTAAACCCTTCAGAGTGACCAACACCAGTAAACCCTTCAAAGTGACCAACACCAGTAAACCCTTCAAAGTGACCAACACCAGTAAACCCTTCAAAGTGACCAACACCAGTAAACCCTTCAGAGTGACCAACACCAGTAAACCCTTCAGAGTGACCAACACCAGTAAACCCTTCAGAGTGACCAACACCAGTAAACCATTGACCAACACCAGTAAAGTGACCAACACCAGTAAACCCTTCAGAGTGACCAACACCAGTAAACCCTTCAGAGTGACCAACACCAGTAAACCCTTCAGAGTGACCAACACCAGTAAACCCTTCAGAGTGACCAACCCTTCACCAGCTACAGTAAACCCTTCAGAGTGACCAACACCAGCAAACCCTTCATAGTGACCAAAACCAGTAAACCCTTCAGAGTGACCAAAACCAGGGCTTCTTTTAATTTGTGGCCCCAATGGCACTCTATTCCCTTTACAGGGCACTACAGTTACCCAAATGCCCACAGGGGACTATAGAGTGAATACAGTACCATTTTGGATACGTCTCCATCAGCTTCTTCATTACCAGTTCTGCTTCATATGATTTAGCAACTCTGGCAACCAGAGCAACAGATTGTCAGTAGTTTAGACTGGCCTTTTTGACTAATATCACAGTACTTAGGTGGGGATTTATTGTAATACAAGTACACATAAGACATTTTTAGCAGGATCTGAGCCAGCTGTTATGGGGCACTGCCAGTAATCCCAGACCCTTGGGAGAGGTTGTATCAAGGCAGCCAGAGGAGGGGCTTGGGGGCTGGGTGGGCAGAGGGGCTGAGAGGGCTGGGGCAACACCTTATAGTAGAGAACACCACAAAATAAGTAATCATTTTAATAATCATTAGGTGGAAAAGCGCCGTAAATGTGCATTAGGCTCCGGCTGACAGGATATGCTAGAGAGGAGAGGAGAGGAAGGTGAAGGTGAGAGGAGAGAGAAGGGAAGAAAGAGAAGAGAAGTGAAGACGAGAGGAAGTGGAGAGAAAGTGGAGAGAAAGTGGAGAGGAGAGAAGGATAGAGAGGAATTGGAAGACGAGAGGAAGAGGAGAGGAGAGGAGAGGAGAAGAAGAGGAGAGGGGAGGAGAGGAAGAGGAGATTAGAGGAGAAGAAGAGGAGAGAGGGAGGAGATGAAGATAAGAGGTTAGGAGAGGAGAGGAAGAGGATTACAGAGGAAGGGAATACAACATGCCAGAGAGGAGAGAGGGAGGAGAGGAAGAGGAGATTAGAGGAGAAGAAGAGGAGAGAGGGAGGGCATGGATGAGGGGAGCGAAAGGAAGGCACCAAAGAGACAGGATGTTACCTCAACCAGTATGAAGCATGAGTAATGACACAGAGACAGTGGTGTTAAACAACCAGTGACCTTGTTTCGATAGAGTGACTCCTACATTCTGACTGCCAGGGCCTACAGGAATCTCTCCTGTCTGACACAGGATAGAAAACAAGCTCTCCTCTCCTCTCCTCTCCTCTCCTCTCCTCTCCTCTCCTCTCCTCTCCCTCTCCTCTCCTCTCCTCCTCTCTCCCTCTCCTCTCCTCTCCTCCCCTTTCCACGTATCTGCCTTCTCCCCTCGCCTCTCCCTCTCCCTCTTCCCCTCCTCTTCCTCGCCTCTCCTCCCCTCACCTCTCCTCTCCTCCCCTTCCCTGAGATCTGCCTTCCTCACCTCTCCTCCTCTCCTCTCCTCTCCTCTCTCTCCCTCCTCCCCTTTCCACGTATCTGCCTTCCTCTCCTCTCCTCTCCTCTCCTCTCCTCTCCTCTCCTCTCCTCTCCTCTCCCTCCCCTTCTCCACGTATCTCCTCTCCTCTCCTCTCCTCTCCTCTCCTCTCCTCCCCTTTCCACGTATCTGCCTTCTCCCCTCGCCTCTCCCTCTTCCCCTTCCTCTTCCTCGCCTCTCCTCTCCTCTCCTCTCCTCTCATCTCTGCTCCATATAGCTCTGCATTGACATGATTGGTTGACGGTAGGTGGGGGGCGGGAAGTCCTGTATAAACACAAACTCACTTCCTTGACAACTTCCTTCACAACAGCTCTGTTCAACAGCACTGCGCAAGACTATGAATGCCCTGACTTCTGTATCAGAGACCAAATCAATGCCAATACAGACGTCAGACTGACCTTACAGCGCCTTTATTAAAGCCAAAGACCTGGGAATGAAACCCACAACCCAGCGATGTGAGAGCTCTACCAACTGAGCCATACTGGGGCCGCAAACATACCCAGTGAAACCCCCCAAAGGTGTTTTCACACTTTCTTAAATAAAACAAAAACAAAATCAAGGTTGAAGAACCACTTCAGGTGTTCCAGAGTACATTCTGTGTATTAAAATTCAAAATTCCATTTTCATTAAACAATCACAATGTTTTGAGACTTTCTACTTTTACAGTGTCCATTTTCTAATGGTATCAGCTATTATTAAAATATTTTGTTTTAACAATAAAGAAAAGTATATGTGTCTCATTTGCATAAACATACTGGGTGTATTTGCATATATGAAAAGGTTAACATAATGGGGTGGGGCTACAACCACCAAACACCTGCTGTGTACCCCGACCTGCACTCACCTGCTCTGTGTACCCTACCTGCACTCACCTGCTCTGTCTACCCTACCTGCACTCACTGGCTCTGTGTACCCTACCTGCACTCACTTGCTCTGTGTACCCGACCTGCACTCACTTGCTCTGTGTACCCGACCTGCACTCACCTGCTCTGTGTACCCTACCTGCACTCACCTGCTCTGTCTACCCTACCTGCACTCACTGGCTCTGTGTACCCGACCTGCACTCACTGCTCTGTGTACCCGACCTGCACTCACCTGCTCTGTGTACCCGACCTGCACTCACTGCTCTGTGTACCCTACCTGCACTCACTGGCTCTGTGTACCCTACCTGCACTCACCTGCTCTGTCTACCCTACCTGCACTCACTGGCTCTGTGTACCCGACCTGCACTCACTTGCTCTGTGTTCCCTACCTGCACTCACCTGCTCTGTGTACCCTACCTGCACTCACCTGCTCTGTGTACCCTACCTGCACTCACTGGCTCTGTGTACCCTACCTCCACTCACTTGCTCTGTGTACCCTACCTCCACTCACCTGCTCTGTCTACCCTACCTGCACTCACCTGCTCTGTCTACCCTACCTGCACTCACTGGCTCTGTCTATCCTACCTGCACTCACCTGCTCTGTCTACCCTACCTGCACTCACCTGGCTCTGTCTACCCTACCTGCACTCACCTGCTCTGTGTTCCCTACCTGCACTCACCTGCTCTGTCTACCCTACCTGCACTCACCTGCTCTGTCTACCCTACCTGCACTCACCTGCTCTGTCTATCCTACCTGCACTCACCTGCTCTGTCTACCCTACCTGCACTCACCTGCTCTGTCTACCCTACCTGCACTCACCTGCTCTGTCTACCCTACCTGCACTCACCTGCTCTTTCTATCCTACCTGCACTCACCTGCTCTGTCTATCCTACCTGCACTCACCTGCTGTCTACCCTACCTGCACTCACCTGCTCTGTCTACCCTACCTGCACTCACCTGCTCTGTCTACCCTACCTGCACTCACCTGCTCTGTCTACCCTACCTGCACTCACCTGCTCTGTCTACCCTACCTGCACTCACCTGCTCTGTCTACCCTACCTGCACACACCTGCTCTGTCTATCCTACCTGCACTCACCTGCTCTGTCTACCCTACCTGCACTCACCTGCTCTGTCTACCCTACCTGCACACACCTGCTCTGTCTATCCTACCTGCACTCACCTGCTCTGTCTATCCTACCTGCACTCACCTGCTCTGTCTACCTACCTGCACTCACCTGCTCTGTCTACCCTACCTGCACTCACCTGCTCTTCTATCCTACCTGCACTCACCTGCTCTGTCTACCCTACCTGCACTCACCTGCTCTGTCTACCCTACCTGCACTCACCTGCTCTGTCTACCCTACCTGCACTCACCTGCTCTGTCTACCCTACCTGCACTCACCTGCTCTGTCTATCCTACCTGCACTCACCTGCTCTGTCTACCCTACCTGCACTCACCTGCTCTGTCTACCCTACCTGGACTCACCTGCTCTGTCTACCCTACCTGCACTCACCTGCTCTGTCTATCCTACCTGCACTCACCTGCTCTGTCTACCCTACCTGCACTCACCTGCTCTGTCTATCCTACCTGCACTCACCTGCTCTGTCTATCCTACCTGCACTCACCTGCTCTGTCTATCCTACCTGCACTCACCTGCTCTGTCTATCCTACCTGCACTCACCTGCTCTGTCTATCCTACATGTACTCACCTGCTCTGTCTACCCTACCTGCACTCACCTGCTCTGTCTACCCTACCTGCACTCACCTGCTCTGTCTATCCCACCTGCACTCACCTGCTCTGTCTATCCTACCTGCACTCACCTGCTCTGTCTATCCTACCTGCACTCACCGGCTCTGTGTACCCTACCTTCACTCACCTGCTCTGTCTATCCTACCTGCACTCACCTGCTCTGTCTATCCTACCTGCACTCACTGGCTCTGTCTACCCTACCTGCACTCACCTGCTCTGTCTACCCTACCTGCACTCACCTGCTCTGTCTACCCTACCTGCACTCACCTGCTCTGTCTACCCTACCTGCACTCACCTGCTCTGTCTACCCTACCTGCACTCACCGGCTCTGTCTACCCTACCTGTACTCACCTGCTCTGTCTACCCTACCTGCACTCACCTGCTCTGTCTACCCTACCTGCACTCACCTGCTCTGTCTACCCTACCTGCACTCACCTGCTCTGTCTACCCTACCTGCACTCACCTGCTCTGTCTATCCTACCTGCACTCACCTGCTCTGTCTACCCTACCTGCTGTTCTCACCTGCTCTGTCTACCCTACCTGCACTCACCTGCTCTGTAAATCACACACCTGCTCTGTCTATCCTACCTGCACTCACCTGCTCTGTCTACCCTACCTGCACTCACCTGCTCTGATCACCCTACCTGCACTCACATGCTCTGTCTACCCTACCTGCACTCACCTGCTCTGTGTACCCTACCTGCACTCACCTGCTCTTCTACCCTACCTGCACTCACCTGCTCTGTCTATCCTACCTGCACTCACCTGCTCTGTCTACCCTACCCATCACCTGCTCTGTCTACCCTACCTGCACTCACCTGCTCTGTCTCCCTACCTGCACTCACCTGCTCTGTCTACCCTACCTGCCTAATGAATTACTGCTGTTGTCATGTTCAGTTGCGTAGACTACTGTGTCAATAGCCGGATACACTCAGATTATAAATCAACAGGTTGGCTCTAGATTACACCTCTATATATATACTCTACATTGTTTAGATCACTATAATCCATCTTCATTTTTTGGAATCTACATTTTTAATTTCTCATTTTTAAACCGTATTTAAATAACTTTTTTTGTCAATTCCACAAAAATAATTCCCACCCATCTGAATAGTTCTCTTTCTTCTCTTTCTTGTGAGGTGTTGAGACGATACATTAAATCCTAGATGAAGCTTTAACGTCTACAACAGGCCTTCTCTTCCTAGAAAGGACAGGTGGAGTCCAAGCTGAGAAGACGGGGCAACACGGCCTCCTCTTCCTAGAAAGGACAGGTGGAGTCCAAGCTGAGAAGACGGGGCAACACGGCCTCCTCTTCCTAGAAAGGACAGGTAGAGTCCAAGCTGAGAAGACGGGCAACACGGCCTCCTCTTCCTAGAAAGGACAGGTGGAGTCCAAGCTGAGCCAATCAGATCATGTCTCTCTGTTCTTACTCCCCGCCTACAAGCAACAACTCAAGAGGGAGCCAACATCACAGAGAATAGTGAGGCACTGGACAGAGGAGACAGACTTAGGGCTGTTGCGGTGACAGTATTACCATCACATCGGCGGTCACGAGTCATGAAGGCAAGTCTAATTCCATGAGTTTGTTTAGTCATTAGGTAATTAGGCTTCTCCAAGCTCTGATGCTGCTGCTGATCATTGGTAGTCTACCAAACTTGCTAACTGCCTGGTACTCAGAACTCTATTGTCCCTCTAATCACTCTGACATCAATGTAAATGTGTTTGAAAATCTAATCAAACACTTCATGAGTGCCCATGAGCTCATGTTGCACAACATTTCTATAGGTTGTGCAATTGCAGAAGAAAACAGAGTGATGGCCTCTATTAAAAAGAGGAGGATCCCATCAGCTTCCTATAGGCTAGGCTTACTATATTTATTTCTCAACATTCCTAATATTAAGCACATTGCTTATCTTTACAACAGGAGACTAGCGTACCTGTCTGGCATGAAAATGAACCATGTGAAAAGCGGTCCTCTCATCGTTATTTATAAATCCTCTTGTCTCATCGCATGATAATGGTCCATTCTAAATCAAAATAAATTTCACACATTATTTTGTTTATGTAAAGACAAGTTTACGACACAATAGTAGAGGGCTTGATTACCAACAATGATGAGACAGCCTACAGGGAGGAGGTGAGGGCACTCGGAGTGTGGTGTCAAGAAAATAAAATAACCTCACACTCAATGTCAACAAAACAAAGGAGATGATCGTGGACTTCAGGAAACAGCAGAGGGAGCATCCCCCTATACACATCGACGGGACAGTAGTGGAGAAGGTGGAACATTTTAAGTTCCTTGGCGTACACATCACCGACAAACTGAAATGATCCACTCACACAGACAGTGTGGTGAAGAAGGCGCAACATGGCCTCTTCAACCTCAGGAGGCTGAAGAAATGTGGCTTGTCACCCAAAACCCTGACAAACTTTTACAGATGCACAATCGAGAGCATCCTGTCGGGCTTTATCACCGCCTGGTACGGCAACTGCACCACCCTTAACCGCAAGGCTCTCCAGAGGGTAGTGTGGTCTGCAAAATGCAAACTACCTGCCCTTCATGACACCTACAGCACCCGATGTCACAGGAAGGCCAAAAAGATCATTAAGGACAACTACCACCCGAGCCACTGCCTGTTCACACTGCTACCATCCAGAAGGCGAGGTCAGTACAGGTGCATCAAAGCTGATACCGAGAGACTGAAAAACATCTCAAGGCCACGAGACTTCTAAACAGCAATCACTAACTCAGAGAGGCTGCTGCCTACACTAAGACCCAATCACTGGCCACTTTAAAAAATGGATCAATAGTCACTTTAAACAATGCCACTTCACTTATGTTTAAAACTCTTACATTACACAAAACATATCTATCTATGGTATTTTATACCATCTATTGCATCTTACATCGGTCATCTCTCATCCATATACTTATATGTACATACTCTCATTCACCCCTTTAGATTTGTGTGTACTAGGTAGTTGTTGGGGAATTGTTAGGTTACTGAGACTGATTGTCACGTCTACTACCGCTCCTCCACTCCGGCGTTCGACATCGCCCGTTTACTAACCACCAGCCAATCATCATTACGTGAAACTCTGCATCATCAACTCCATCACTTCACTGATTATCTCCCCTATCTGTCTATCTGTCCATCTGTCCAGGTGTCCATCTGTCCATCTGTCCATCCATCCATCTATCCATCTGTCCATCCATCTGTCCATCTGTCCATCCATCTGTCCATCTGTCCATCCATCCATCCATCCATCTGTCCATCTGTCCATCCATCCATCTATCCATCTGTCCATCGGTCCATCCATCCATCTATCCATCTGTCCATCTGTCCATCTGTCCATCCATCCATCTATCCATCTGTCCATCTGTCCACCTGTCTATCTATCCATCTGTCCATCTGTCCATCCATCCATCCATCTATCCATCTGTCCATCCATCCATCTGTCCATCTGTCCATCTATCCATCTGTCCATCTGTCCATCCGTCCATCTGTCCATCTGTCCATCTGTCCATCTGTCCATCTGTCCATCCATCCATCTATCCATCTGTCCATCTGTCCATCCATCTATCCATCTGTCCATCTGTCCATCTATCCATCTGTCCATATGTCCATCTGTCCATCCATCCATCTGTCCATCTATCCATCCATCCATCTATCCATCCATCTGTCCATCTGTCCATCCATCCGTCTATCTGTCCATCTGTCCATCTGTCCATCCATCCATCTGTCCATCCATCCATCCATCTATCCATCTGTCCATCCATCTATCCATCTGTCCATCTATCCATCTGTCCATCGGTCCATCTGTCCATCTGTCCATCCGTCCATCCATCCATCCATCCGTCTGTCCATCCATCCATCCATCCATCCATCCATCCATCCATCCATCCATCCATCCATCTATCCATCTGTCCATCGGTCCATCTGTCCATCTGTACATCTATCCATCTGTCCATCTGTCCATCTCTCTCGCTCTATCCATCTATCTATCCCTCTATCCCTCTATCCCTCTATCCATCTGTCACTACCTTAGTTCTATTCCCCAGGCAGTAGTGACTACGGGTTTCATGTCTCTACGCTACTCGTGTTTCTTGTTTTGGTCCATGTTCCGTTTATTATTAAACCACCTGCACTTTGCTTCCCGGCTCCCAGTGTTACAGAACACTGCCTCCTCCACTTCGCCAGGCTCTGGAGAGGGAACCCGCTCCCACTACAGATCTATGTTCCCACGGGGATAAGGCCTGTTGACTTGGGCACACAGGTAGCTGGACATCCAGGGATCACCCTTAACATCCATCTTCGAAAAGTATTGGTGGCCCACCTTGGCGCAGGTTGTAACTCGGTATGTCAACTCCTGTTTTGTATGTGCTCAAGCTAAGTCTCCCCGACACGCTCAAGTAGGGAAACTCCTTCCCCGTCCCATGACTCAGCATCCCTGGTCTCATCTATCCATTGACTTTGTTAACCTGTTGCGACGAGCAATCCCGTATCCGGGAGCGTAATTATAGCCTCAAGCTCATTACCATAACGCAACGTTAACTATTCATGAAAATCGCAAATTAAATGAAATAAATATATTGGTTCACAAGCTTAGCCTTTTGTTAACAACACTGTCATCTCAGATTTTCAACAAATGCTTTTTCAACCATAGCTACACAAGCATTTGTGTAAGAGTATTGATAGCTAACATAGCATTAAGCCTAGCATTCAGCAGGCAACATTTTCACAAAAACAAGAAAAGAATTCAAATAAAATCATTTACCTTTGAAGAACTTCAGATGTTTTCAATGAGGAGACTCAGTCAGATAGCAAATGTTCAGTTCTTTCCAAAAATATTATTTGTGTAGGAGAAATCGCTCCGTTTTGTTCATCACGTTTGGCTAAGAAAACCCCCCGAAAATTCAGTCATTACAACGCAAACTTTTTCCAAATTAACTCCATAATATCGACAGAAACATGGCAAACGTTGTTTTGAATCAATCCTCAAGGTGTTTTTCACATATCTTTCGATGATAAATCATTCAGGGCAGTTGACTTTCTCTTCTGAACCAAATGGAAACATGCATGCACCAGGAGATTACGCAATAGTTTCGACGGAGGACCCCGAGCAGACACCTGGTAAATGTAGTCTCTTATGGTCAATTTTCCAATGATATGCCTACAAATACGTCACAATGCTGCAAACACCTTGGGGAAACGACAGAAAGTGTAGGCTCATTCCTTGCACATTCACAGCCATGTAAGGAGACATTGGAACACAGCGCCTCCAAAATCTGGCTCACTTCCTGTATGAAACTTCATCTTGGTTTCGCCTGTAGCATTAGTTCTGGGGCACTCACAGAAAATACCTTTGCAGTTTTGGAAACGTCAGAGTGTTTTCTTTCCAAAGCTGTCAATTATATGCATAGTCGAGCATCTTTTCGTGACAAAATATCTTGTTTTAAACGGGAACGTATTTCATCCAAAAATGAAATACTGCCCCCAACGTTGTGGGGGAGACTTAACAATCTCCCCTCCTCTACGGTCAGAGGAGTGGTGTTGGGTTCCGGTGGACAACATTATGGATCCCAGCATCAGTGGGGGGGGGGGGTACTGTCCCATCTACTCCCACTCCTCCCCTCCGTCAAATTCAACGTATCGCCGGAGGGAATCCATCATTATGGCGCTTCATCAATAGGCTGGACTCCTGGACTCCATCACTTCACTGATTACCTCTCCTATATCTGTCACTCCCTTAGTTCCATTCCCCAGGCAGTATTGGTTATGTGTTTCATGTCTGTACGCTACTCCTGTTTCTTGTATTGGTCCATGTTCCATTTATTAAACTCACCACCTGCACCTGCTTCCTGGCTCCCAGCGTTCAGGTTCCACTGATGAAGTGTTTACAGTCAAAAAAACAAAGCAGAGCTCATGCCTTTCAAGATGCGGTTTTTTCAAATCATCATTAGAGTCACATCATGCAGCCTTACAATGTATTGCAAATCTTAAACATATAGACCAACGTTTGTCGGACAACTAAAGATACATGAATAACTTTAAGTTAAGCATATATTTCTTTGTTATCTGCTCAACAAAGACTGGCCGCACTACCTCAAATCATTTGGAGAAAATATACTTTTTATTTTATTCAGCTTTGTTCAATTGTCTTCTTCATACTTTAAAATAATATAAAATAATGCCACGGAATTCTAAGCAAATGTTGTCTGCTAAATGAACTAGTGTAGAGCCCATATGGCATAGTCAGATCAGGACCTAAAATAAGGACACCTCAGTTCTTCTGAAATAGACTACCCTTTTCTTCAAATCATGTTTCTTTAGACCTGTCTAAACTAAATGATGGATTTATTGTGAAGGTGTAGACTATATTACATGGATTTATTGTGAAGGTGTAGACTATATTACATGGATTTATTGTGAAGGTGTAGACTATATTACATGGATTTATTGTAATGGTGTAGACTATATTACATGGATTTATTGTAATGGTGTAGGCTATATTACATGGATTTATTGTGAAGGTGTAGACTATATTACATGGATTTATTGTAATGGTGTAGACTATATTACATGGATTTATTGTGAAGGTGTAGGCTATATTACATGGATTTATTGTGAAGGTGTAGGCTATATTACATGGATTTATTGTAATGGTGTAGACTATATTACATGGATTTATTGTGAAGGTGGAGGCTATATTACATGGATTTATTGTGAAGGTGTAGACTATATTACATGGATTTATTGTAATGGTGTAGACTATATTACATGGATTTATTGTGAAGGTGTAGGCTATATTACATGGATTTATTGTAATGGTGTAGACTATATTACATGGATTTATTGTGAAGGTGTAGACTATATTACATGGATTTATTGTAATGGTGTAGACTATATTACATGGATTTATTGTGAAGGTGTAGGCTATATTACATGGATTTATTGTGAAGGTGTAGGCTATATTACATGGATTTATTGTAATGGTGTAGACTATATTACATGGATTTATTGTGAAGGTGGAGGCTATATTACATGGATTTATTGTGAAGGTGTAGACTATATTACATGGATTTATTGTAATGGTGTAGACTATATTACATGGATTTATTGTGAAGGTGTAGGCTATATTACATGGATTTATTGTAATGGTGTAGACTATATTACATGGATTTATTGTGAAGGTGGAGGCTATATTACATGGATTTATTGTGAAGGTGTAGACTATATTACATGGATTTATTGTAATGGTGTAGACTATATTACATGGATTTATTGTGAAGGTGTAGGCTATATTACATGGATTTATTGTGATGGTGTAGGTAGACTATATTACATGGATTTATTGTAATGGTGTAGACTATATTACATGGATTTATTGTGAAGGTGTAGGCTATATTACATGGATTTATTGTGAAGGTGTAGGCTATATTACATGGATTTATTGTGAAGGTGTAGGCTATATTACATGGATTTATTAGACTTTATAAGATGTAGATGTTCCAAAGGTCTGCATCAGTGTCTTGTTGGCTGTGTGAGGAAGCCAGGAGATGCTAAATGTGTTTATGTTAATTAACGGTCAATTACTGTGTTATTTTCAGTTATTACAGACAGTTATTTTCTTGTAAAGCACTGGCTGATGAAGTTCTGTGACAGCCACAGCCCAGACTCAATGCTGCAGGACTGTTCTAAGAATACTGACTGGAATATGTAAAATAAATAAATAAAAAATACATCCACAACTTATCCATCAACATAGATGACTATACACTCAGTGGACAGTTTATTAGGTACACCGAGAGGCTGATCATGGGCCACATTAATCTTCCTACTGATTCACAGATGATGCCATTTCCATCACTATTTACACGGCCGTAACACATCTGGACAAGACGAACACCTCTGTGAAAATGCTGTTCATTGACTACAGTTCAGCATTCAACACTATTGTTCCCTCCAAGCTCGACACCAAGTTCAGAGCCCTGGGTCTGGACACCACCCTCTGCAACTGGATCCTGGACTTCCTGACGGGCAGACCACAGGCTGTGAGGACTGGCAACAACACCTCCTCCACTCTGACTTTTAACACAGGGGTTTGTCCTCAGTCCTCTGCTTTATTCCCTGTTCACCTACGACTTGTGTACAACACCGACTCTATCATCAAGTTTGCTGACTAAATCACAGTTGTAGGCCTGATAACCAACAACAACGAGTCAATCTATAAGGGAGGATAATCTATAATCTATAAGGGAGGAGGTAAGTAAACTGGAATTGCGGTGTCATGACAATAACCTCAACGTCAGCAAAACAAAGGACCATGGACCAACAACACCACCACTCTTGTCAAAATGGAGTCTCTACTTCATAAGACGACTGAAGAAAATGGAAATGGCACGCTGGGTCCAAATACTACCACGACCTCGAGAGCGTCCTAACTGCATCATGAGTGTGTCAATTCGGAGGGCCTGTTGTCCGGACCTCTAGCAGTCTCTATGGGGGTGCCACAGGGTTCAATTCTCGGGCCGACTCTCTGATCCACCTCTATGCAGGCGACAGCATTCTGTATACTTCTGGCCCTTCTTTGGACACTGTGTTAACTAACCTCCAGACGAGCTTCAATGCCATACAACTCTCCTTCCGTGGCCTCCAACTACTCTCAAATGCAAGTAAAACTAAATGCATGCCCTTCAACCGGTCTGAACCGCTGCCCGCACCCGCACGTCAGTGCAGCATCACTACTCTGGACGGTTCTGACTTAGAATATGTGGACAATTACAAATACCTAGGTGTCTGATTAGACTGTAAACTCTCCTTCCAGACTCACAGCAAGCATCTCCAATCCAAAATCAAATCTAGAATTGGCTTCCTATTTCACAACAAAGCATCCTTCACTCATGCTGCCAAACAGACCCTCGTAAAAATTGACTATCCTACCGGTCCTGCTATTTATAAAATAGCCTTCAACACTCTACTCAGCAAATTGGATGCAGTCTATCACAGTGCCATCCGTTTTGTCTCCAAAGTCCCATATACTACCCACCACTGCGACCTGTATGCTCTCGTTGGCTGGCCCCCACTGGCTCCAGGTCATCTATAAGTCTTTGCTAGGTAAAGCTCTGCCTTATCTCAGCTCACTACGGGAATTGCTCCCTCCATGACCGCAAGGCCCTCCAGTGGGTGGTGAAGACGGTGAAGGGGTTGATGTCTCAGTATAGAGGGGTTGATGTCTCAGTATAGAGGGGTTGATGTCTCAGTAGAGAGGGGTTGATGTCTCAGTATAGAGGGGTTGATGTCTCAGTATAGAGGGGTTGATGTCTAAGTATAGAGCGGTTGATGTCTCAGTAGAGAGGGGTTGATGGGTTGATGTCTCGGTATAGAGGGGTTAATGCCTCAGTATATTCTGCTCTGTCACTGTGTGAATAAGGCTATCACTAAGTAGGCTAACGGCCCCTAACGGCCCCTTTCATCCCTCCCTCCGTCCTCCACCTCATCCCTCCCTCCGTCCTCCACCTCATCCCTCCCTCCGTCCTCCACCTCATCCCTCCCTCCGTCCTCCACCTCATCCCTCCCTCCGTCCTCCACCTCATCCCTCCCTCCGTCCTCCACCTCATCCCTCCCTCCGTCCCTGCTCCTCATCCCTCCCCCAGCCCTCCACCTCATCCCTCCCTCCGTCCCTCCACCTCATCCCTCCCTCCCTCCACCTCATCCCTCCCTCCGTCCCTCCACCTCATCCCTCCCTCCGTCCCTCCACCTCATCCCTCCGTCCCTCCACCTCATCCCTCCCTCCGTCCCTGCTCCTCATCCCTCCCCCAGCCCTCCTCATCCCTCCCTCCGTCCCTGCTCCTCATTCCTCCCCCAGCCCTCCACCTCATCCCTCCCTCCGTCCCTCCACCTCATCCCTCCCTCCGTCCCTGCTCCTCATCCCTCCCTCCACCTCATCCCTCCGTCCGTCTCTCCACCTCATCCCTCCCTCCGTCCTCCACCTCATCCCTCCCTCCGTCCCTCCACCTCATCCCTCCCTCCGTCCCTGCTCCTCATCCCTCCCCCAGCCCTCCTCATCCCTCCCTCCGTCCCTGCTCCTCATTCCTCCCCCAGCCCTCCACCTCATCCCTCCCTCTGTCCCTCCACCTCATCCCTCCCTCCGTCCCTCCACCTCATCCCTCCCTCCGTCCTCCACCTCATCCCTCCGTCCCTGCTCTGTGCTATTTGTCTCCCTTCTCCTAAATTATCCCCAGAGGTTCTTCTTTAGCACCTCTCCTGTTAATGAATCTATAACGGCCCCTTTCATCCCTCCCTCCATCCCACCTCTCCTGTTAATGAATCTATAACGGCCCCTTTCATCCCTCCCTCCATCCCACCTCTCCTGTTAATGAATCTCTCCTTTCATAGCAGAGCCCCAGATAGATCCGTTGTGCTCACTGTCGCGTCTCAAATGGCTCTCTATTCCACTATTTAGTGGAACACTTTGATTATGGCTCATTGGGAATAGGAAAACGGGGCGTCATTTGGGAAGTGGATACTGAGGGCGGCTCGTAATAATGTCTGGAATGGAGACAAAGGAGTGGTATGGAAACCATGGAAACCATGGAAACCACGTCTTTAACGTTCCATTGACTCCCATTCCAGCCGTTATGATGAGCCATCCTCTCCTCAGCAGCCTCCACTGGTATCCACAGATACAGACACATCCTCCCCTCACCAGCCTCCACTGGTATCCACAGATACAGTGCTGCTGATCTGAGGTACAGTACAGGGCTATGGCTGGAGGGATGGAGGGAGACAGCGGGTGTGTGTGTGTTTGTGTATGTGTGTATGTCTCTGAAAATGTGTGTCTGTTTTTCCCCTCCTTTCCACTAGCACTGTCTTCCCGAAGAGAGGTGATTTCGAAGCAGCTCGTCATTATAAAATATAAAACCTAATTTCTCTCCTCATTTCTGACTAAATCTCTTTCATTTTCCTTTTCAAAGGAACAATCAACTGCAAAAAAAAGTACAGAAGACTGGGATAGTGAGAGATTGAATATGGTCTCTGAGGACGCGGCTAAGGATGCAGCCTGGGCCGGCAGCCTTGCGCTTAAATGTCTTACTCACTTCGGCTACAGTTGGTTGAGAGAATGCCAAGAGTGTGCAAAACTGTCATCAAGGCAAAAGGTGGCTACTTTGACAAATCTCAAATGTAAAATATCTATTTTTTTTAACACTTTTTTTGGGGCGCTAAAATAAGGGCAATTGTACGGACCAAGGCGATGCACGAGTTTATGTGAGTTTACATTAACAGTACACTTTAGCTTGAAATGAAACCACTTTCTGTCAAAATTAGAAATGTGTATTATATTAAAATGTAGCTCGTTAACGTTAGACTATCTTACCTGCATACATCAACATGCATAATGGACGCATCATGCTTGCTCTTAGTTTGAAGATGGAGCCAGGTTTTATCTCCATATCTTTATTTGATTGTTTCATACTCTAATTCCACTGATTTCAAAACGTGATCCTCCAGAAAATGGAGAGCAAAACTGATAAAGCTCCAGGACACAATACATAAAAAAATTTAAAAAATTAGACAGGATTACCAACACAGACTGACGAGCTCAAATAGACAGACGCCTTCTGTATGGCAGACCAATCCGAACTCCTCTCTCAGCATGTCCAGCCCACTCATTATCTCAGCCAATCACAGCTAGTGGGAAGGTTGCTGACTTTTTCTGTGGCTTAACCAACAAGGCTCGTAATTGAACAATGTTATTAGTATTTACAGATGGCATACAAGTTTGTTATGAAGGCAAATGAAAGTTCACATGTTCCAGAAGGTATTTCTGCCAAAACAAAACGCATTTTGAAAAATACTCTTTTTTTACGCCAACAGAACTCCAGCAGAGAAAGTCCAAGCAAAGACTCCAGGTAACTATAGAAACAGAGACTCCAGGTAACTATAGAAACAGAGACTCCAGGTAACTATAGAAACAGAGACTCCGGGTCTCAGAGATCAACGTAGACCGAAAGTCCCACAAAATACACAAGTAGATCAGATACTGGTTGTAGATCAGATACTGGTTGTAGATCAGATACAGGTTGTAGATCAGATACCGGTTGTAGATCAGATACAGGTTGTAGATCAGATACAGGTTGTAGATCAGATACAGGTTGTAGATCAGATACCGGTTGTAGATCAGATACCGGTTGTAGATCAGATACCGGTTGTAGATCAGATACCGGTTGTAGATCAGATACTGGTTGTAGATCAGATACCGGTTGTAGATCAGATACCGGTTGTAGATCAGATACAGGTTGTAGATCAGATACCGGTTGTAGATCAGATACCGGTTGTAGATCAGATACTGGTTGTAGATCAGATACCGGTTGATCCTGCGACACAGCTACAGTACACACTTTTAAAACACAACAAAACAAATTGGATATGAACAAGCTTCCAAGCTGAGATTTGAACACTTCTTCTCTCCCATCACTGTCACAACCCACTTTCGCTCAGCTATTAAATAGGGTATTAAAGGGGACACTCCCCATAGGCAGGAGAAGAACAGAGACGGTTCATCACAACAAGCACAGGGCAGTAAAGTTAATAGCTTTCTCTGAGTCTGTGACCACATACAGGGCAGTAAAGTTAATAACTTTCTCTGAGTCTGTGACCACATACAGGGCAGTAAAGTTAATAGCTTTCTCTGAGTCTGTGACCACATACAGGGCAGTATAGTTAATAGCTTTCTCTGAGTCTGTGACCACATACAGGGCAGTAAAGTTAATAACTTTCTCTGAGTCTGTGACCACATACAGGGCAGTATAGTTAATAGCTTTCTCTGAGTCTGTGACCACATACAGGGCAGTAAAGTTAATAGCTTTCTCTGAGTCTGTGACCACATACAGGGCAGTAAAGTTAATAGCTTTCTCTGAGTCTGTGACCACATACAGGGCAGTAAAGTTAATAGCTTTCTCTGAGTCTGTGACCACATACAGGGCAGTAAAGTTAATAGCTTTCTCTGAGTCTGTGACCACATACAGGGCAGTAAAGTTAATAGCTTTCTCTGAGTCTGTGACCACATACAGGGCAGTAAAGTTAATAGCTTTCTCTGAGTCTGTGACCACATACAGGGCAGTAAAGTTAATAGCTTTCTCTGAGTCTGTGACCACATACAGGGCAGTAAAGTTAATAGATTTCTCTGAGTCTGTGACCACATACAGGGCAGTAAAGTTAATAGCTTTCTCTGAGTCTGTGACCACATACAGGGCAGTATAGTTAATAGCTTTCTCTGAGTCTGTGACCACATACAGGGCAGTATAGTTAAAGTACAAGTATTCTTCCCCAGAAAACTGTTTCTATAGTTACCTGGAGTCTCTGGTTCTATACTGTAGATACCTGGAGTCTCTGTTTCTATAGTTACCTGGAGTTTCTGGTTCTATACTGTAGATACCTGGAGTCTCTGTTTCTATAGTTACCTGGAGTCTCTGTTTCTATAGTTACCTGGAGTCTCTGTTTTCATACTGTAGATACCTGGAGTCTCTGTTTCCATACTGTAGATACCTGGAGTCTGTTTCCATACTGTAGATACCTGGAGTCTCTGTTTCTATAGTTACCTGGAGTCTCTGTTTCCAAACTGTAGATACCTGGAGTCTCTGTTTCCATACTGTAGATACCTGGAGTCTGTTTCCATACTGTAGATACCTGGAGTCTCTGTTTCTATAGTTACCTGGAGTCTCTGTTTCTATAGTTACCTGGAGTTTCTGTTTCCATACTGTAGATACCTGGAGTCTCTGTTTCCATACTGTAGATACCTGGAGTCTGTTTCCATACTGTAGATACCTGGAGTCTCTGTTTCTATAGTTACCTGGAGTCTCTGTTTCTATAGTTACCTGGTGTCTCTGTTTCTGTACTGTAGATACACTACATGCCAAAGGTATGTGGACACCTGCTTGTCGAACATTTCCTTCCAAAATAATTGGCATTAATATGGAGTTGGTCCCCCCTTTCCAACATCTAGTGGAAAGCCTTCCCAGAAGAGTGGAGGCTGTTATAACAGCAAAGGGGGGACCAACTCCATTTTAATTCCCGTGATTTTGGAATGAGATCGACAAGCCGGTGTCCACATACCTCTGGTTATGTAGTGTAGAATTTTAGAATAGTTTCTATGCAATATTGATCTGGTCTGTCAAGGAGCGTTTCTTCAACTTCTTAAGACTAGGGGGCAGTATTCGGAAGTTTGGATGACTGACATGCCCAAAGTAAACTGCCTGTTACTCAGGCCCAGAAGATAGGATATGCATAATTGGTAGCATTGGATAGACGACACTCTGCAGTTTCTAAAACTGTTGGAATAATGTCTGTGAGTATAACAGAACTGATATGGCAGGTGAAAACCCGAGGAGAATCCATCCGGAAAATGTTTCTTTAAGTCAGGCCAAGATTGTCTGAGACACAAATGCTAAAGAGTCGTAGTCATCTCACGTCACCGTGGAAACGTCGTGCCGCAGTCATCTCACGTCACCGTGGAAACGACATGCCGCAGTCATCTCACGTCACCGTGGTAACGACGTGCCGCAGTCATCTCACGTCACCGCGGAAACGACGTGCCGCAGTCATCTCACGTCACCGCGGAAACTACGAGCCGCAGTCAACTCGCGTCACCGTGGTAACGACGTGCCGTAGTCATCTCATCACAGCACAACCTGCAGATAAATGCTAAAGAGCCGTAAAGAGCAACTTCCGGCGCCGACAGAGATGGCCGCCTCGCTTCGCGTTCCTAGGAAACTATGCAGTTTTTTGTTTTTTTATGTGTTATTTCTTACATTAGTACCTCAGGTCATCTTAGGTTTCATTACATACAGCCGAGAAGAACTACTGTATATAAGATCAGCGTCAACTCACCATCAGTACGACCAAGAATATGTTTTTCGCGACGCGGATCCTGTGTTCTGCCTTACAAACAGGACAACGGAATGGATCGCATGCAGCGACCCCAAAAAACGACTCCGAAAAAGAGGGAAACGTAGCGGTCTTCTGGTTAGACTACGGAGGCGGGCACATCGTGCCCCACTTCCTAGCATTCTTCTTGCTAATGTCCAGTCTCTTGACAACAAGGTTGATGAAATCCGAGCAAGGGTAGCATTCCAGAGGGACATCAGAGACTGTAACGTTCTGTGCTTCACGGAAACATGGCTCACTGGAGAGACGCTATCCGATGCGGTGCAGCCAACGGGTTTCTCCACGCATCGCGCCGACAGAAACAAACACCTTTCTGGTAAGAAGAGGGGTGGGGGTGTATGCCTTATGGCTAACGAGGCATGGTGCGATGAAAGAAACATACAGGAACTCAAATCCTTCTGTTCACCTGATTTAGAATTCCTCACAATCAAATGTAGACCGCATTACCTACCAAGAGAATTCTCTTCGATTATAATCACAGCCGTATATATCCCGCCCCAAGCAGACACATCGATGGCTCTGAACAAACTTTATTTAACTCTTTGCAAACTGGAAACCATTTATCCGGAGGCTGCATTCATCGTTGTTGGGGATTTTAACAAGGCTAATCTGAAAACAAGACTCCCTAAATTTTATCAGCATATCGATTGCGCAACCAGGGGCGGAAAAACCTTGGATCACTGTTACTCTAACTTCCGCGACGCATATAAGGCCCTGCCCCGCCCCCCTTTCGGAAAAGCTGACCACAACTCCATTTTGCTGATACCTGCCTACAGACAAAAGCTAAAAAAAAGAAGCTCCCACGCTGAGGTCTGTCCAACGCTGGTCTGACCAAGCTGACTCCACACTCCAAGACTGCTTCCATCACGTGGACTGGGACATGTTTCATATTGCGTCAAATAACAACATTGACGAATACGCTGATTCGGTGTGCGAGTTCATTAGAACGTGCGTTGAAGATGTCGTTCCCATAGTAACGATTAAAACATTCCCTAACCAGAAACCTTGGATTGATGGCAGCATTCGTGTGAAACTGAAAGCACGAACCACTGCTTTCAATCAGGGCAAAGTGTCTGGTAACATGACTGAATACAATCAATGCAGCTATTCCCTCCGTAAGGCTATCAAACAAGCTAAGCGTCAGTACAGAGACAAAGTAGAATCCCAATTCAACGGCTCAGACACAAGAGGCATGTGGCAGGGTCTACAGTCAATCACGGACTACAGGAAGAAATCCAGCCCAGTCACGGACCAGGATGTCTTACTCCCAGGCAGACTAAATCACTTTTTTGCTCGCTTTGAGGACAATACAGTGCCACTGACACTGCCTGCAACGGAAAAATGCAGTCTCTCCTTCACTGCAGCCGAGGTGAGTAAAACATTTAAACGTGTTAACCCTCGCAAGGCTGCAGGCCCAGACGGCATCCCCAGCCGCGCCCTCAGAGCATGCGCAGACCAGCTGGCTGGTGTGTTTACGGACATATTCAATCAATCCCTATACCAGTCTGCTGTTCCCACATGCTTCAAGAGGGCCACCATCGTTCCTGTTCCCAAGAAAGCTAAGGTAACTGAGCTAAACGACTACCGCCCCGTAGCACTCACTTCCGTCATCATGAAGTGCTTTGAGAGACTAGTCAAGGACCATATCACCTCCACCCTACCTGACTCCCTAGACCCACTCCAATTTGCTTAACACTCAAATAGGTCCACAGACGATGCAATCTCAACCACACTGCACACTGCCCTAACCCATCTGGACAAGAGGAATACCTATGTGAGAATGCTGTTCATCGACTACAGCTCGGCATTCAACACCATAGTACCCTCCAAGCTCGTCATCAAGCTCGAGACCCTGGGTCTCGACCCCGCCCTGTGCAACTGGGTACTGGACTTCCTGACGGGCCGCCCCCAGGTGGTGAGGGTAGGTAACAACATCTCCTCCCCGCTGATCCTCAACACTGGGGCTCCACAAGGGTGCGTTCTGAGCCCTCTCCTGTACTCCCTGTTCACCCACGACTGCGTGGCCACGCACGCCTCCAACTCAATCATCAAGTTTGCGGACGACACTACAGTGGTAGGCTTGATTACCAACAACGATGAGACGGCCTACAGGGAGGAGGTGAGGGCCCTCGGAGTGTGGTGTCAGGAAAATAACCTCACACTCAACGTCAACAAAACTAAGGAGATGATTGTGGACTTCAGGAAACAGCAGAGGGAACACCCCCCTATCCACATCGATGGAACAGTAGTGGAGAGAGTAGCAAGTTTTAAGTTCCTCGGCATACACATCACAGACAAACTGAATTGGTCCACTCACACAGACAGCATCGGGAAGAAGGCGCAGCAGCGCCTCTTCAACCTCAGGAGGCTGAAGAAATTCGGCTTGTCACCAAAAGCACTCACAAACTTCTACAGAGGCACAATCGAGAGCATCCTGGCGGGCTGTATCACCGCCTGGTACGGCAACTGCTCCGCCCTCAACCGTAAGGCTCTCCAGAGGGTAGTGAGGTCTGCACAACGCATCATCGGGGGCAAACTACCTGCCCTCCAGGACACCTACACCACCCGATGTTACAGGAAGGCCATAAAGATCATCAAGGACATCTACCACCCGAGCCACTGCCTGTTCACCCCGCTATCATCCAGAAGGCGAGGTCAGTACAGGTGCATCAAAGCTGGGACCAAGAGACTGAAAAACAGCTTCTATCTCAAGGCCATCAGACTGTTAAACAGCCACCACTAACATTGAGTGGCTGCTGCCTACACACTGACACTGACTCAACTCCAGCCACTTTAATAATGGGAATTGATGGGAAATGTTGTAAATATATCACTAGCCACTTTAAACAATGCTACCTTATATAATGTTACTTACCCTACATTATTCATCTCATATGCATACCTATATACTGTACTCTATATCATCGACTGCATCCTTATGTAATACATGTATCACTAGCCACTTTAACTATGCCACTTTGTTTACATACTCATCTCACATGTATATACTGTACTCGATACCATCTACTGTATCTTGCCTATGCTGCTCTGTACCATCACTCACTCATATATCCTTATGTACATATTCTTTATCCCCTTACACTGTGTATAAGACAGTAGATTAGGAATTGTTAGTTAGATTACTTGTTGGTTATTACTGCATTGTCGGAACTAGAAGCACAAGCATTTCGCTACACTCGCATTAACATCTGCTAACCATGTGTATGTGACAAATAAAATTTGATTTGATTTGATTAGATAAAGAAGACTGAACGACTATGCCAAACGTCACCACTGCCTCCCGCTCCGGCTCACACCAAGACGAGAACCTGGGACCTCTTGCCCCGCAAACACACCTGACCCTCCTCCTGAATCGTTCTTAGCCATTCGCGTTACCAAAAAAGCTTTCAATTCAGGCGACAGAAGTGGAGGTTTTGGACCGGGGAGTGACTTTACAAATCTGTTGCACCAGGTCTTAACAGTATAAACCCACTGGGGGGAAAAATGGTTGAATCAACATTATTTCCACCTCATTTCAACCCAAAATATCTATGTGATGACATTGAATCAATGTGGAAAACTAATTGGATTTGGAATAAGTCATCAACTTTTAACAAACTTTCTTGTTTTTTTGTCATCTAACTTTATGAACCTAAATGTTTTGTTGATTTCATGCTGTATTCAGGTTAGTTGACAACTAAACCAAATGTAAACCAAAACTAGACATGGAACTGACGTCTGTGGCCAATGGGAAAGCCGTATTAAAGAACATGAAAAAGACTTCTACAATCTGCTCTTTGATAATCTACACACAGCTGCTAATTCAGCATATCATCTAATTTCCTTGATGGAAACAAAGTGTTTCCTTAGATTAGCATTAGAGCTAAGTGCCGTTGTTAGTTAGTCTTTAGCTAACAAGCTGTATGGAGATAAATAGCACTGGTGGTGATTGTGTGTGTGTGTGTGTGTGTGTGTGTGTGTGTGTGTGTGTGTGTGTGTGTGTGTGTGTGTGTGTGTGTGTGTGTGTGTGTGTGTGTGTGTGTGTGTGTGTGTGTGTGTGTGTGTGTGTGTGCATGTGTGTGTGTGATTGTGTGTGTGTGTGTGTGTGTGTGTGTGTGTGTTCCCTGCCTGGTGTTGGAGGTAAAAGTCACAGGAATAAGAGAAGTTGTTTCTAAGACACCGTGCCACGGAAACTATGTGCGGTGAGCAACATTTTGTGGATTCCTTATTCATTTCCTCTTTCCAAGAGGCCTCTTTGAAACATGATGGTGTGTAGGATTGTATTCACAAGGGCATCACTCGAAAAAAAAACATGAAAATTACTTTTGAATAAGTATTCATATATTTTTTCTAGGAACCAATTTTTCGGTGGCTTTGTGTTTACTTTTCCATCGTTGATGTCTCTGCCGGCAACACTCTCACGTTGCAGTGGGGAGGTGCAGCGTGTGCTAACTCCTGTGCGTGTCAGTGTTAAAGGCTGGAGATTAGAGGAAAGGGAGAAAAGAGTAGAGGAGAGGAGAATAGAGGAGAAGAGAGGTGGACAATGGTGAGAGGGTGAGAGGACAATGATGAGAGGGGAGGATAGGATAATGATGAGAGGGGAGGATAGGACAATGATGAGAGGGGAGGAGAATGATGAGAGGGGAGGAGAGGACAATGATGAGTGGGGAGGAGAATGATGAGTGGGAGGAGAATGATGAGAGGGGAGGATAGGACAATGATGAGAGGGGAGGATAGGACAATGATGAGAGGGGATGATAGGATAATGATGAGAGGGGAGAAGAGGACAATGATGAGAGGGGAGGATAGAACAATGATGAGAGGGAGAAGAGGACAATGATGAGAGGGGATGATAGGATAATGATGAGAGGGGAGAAGAGGACAATGGTGAGAGGGAAGTGAGTACAATGATGAGAGGGGAGGAGAATGATGTGGGAGGATAATGATGAGTGGGGAGGAGAGGACAATGATGAGTGGGGAGGAGAATGATGAGAGGGGAGAAGAGGACAATGATGAGGGGAGGAGAATGATGAGTGGGAGGAGAGGACAATGATGAGTGGGTGAGAATGATGAGAGGGGTGTGAATGATGGGAGGAGAATGATGTGAGGGGAGGAGAATGATGAGTGGGAGGATAGGATAATGATGAGAGGGGATGATAGGATAATGATGAGAGGGGAGGATAGGACAATGATGTGAGGGGAGGAGAGGACAATGATGTGTGGGGAGGAGAATGATGAGAGGGGGAGGAGAGGACAATGATGAGAGGGGAAGAGAGGACAATGATGAGAGGGGAAGAGAGGACAATGATGAGTGGGAGGATAGGATAATGATGAGAGGGGAGGATAGGACAATGATGAGTGGGAGGTGAGGACAATGATGAGAGGGGAAGAGAGGACAATGATGAGAGGGGAGGATAGGACAATGATGAGAGGGGAGGATAGGACAATGATGAGAGGGGAGTGATAGGACAATGATGAGTGGGAAGAGAGGACAATGATGAGAGGGGAGGATAGGACAATGATGAGAGGGGAGGATAGGATAATGATGAGAGGGGATGATAGGATAATGATGAGAGGGGAGGATAGGACAATGATGAGAGGGGAGGATAGGACAATGATGAGAGGGGATGATAGGATAATGATGAGAGGGGAGAAGAGGACAATGGTGAGAGGGGAAGAGAGGACAATGATGAGAGGGGAGGAGAATGATGAGTGGGGAAGAGAGGACAATGATGAGAGGGGAGGAGAATGATGAGAGGGGAGGAGAATGATGAGAGGAGGAGAATGATGAGAGGGGAGGAGAATGATGAGAGGGGAGGAGAATGATGAGAGGGGAGGAGAATGATGAGAGGGGAGGAGTTTGATGAGAGGGGAGGAGAATGATGAGAGGGGAGGAGAATGATGAGAGGGGAGGAGAGGACAATGATAAGAGGGGAGGAGAATGATGAGAGGGGAGGAGAATGATGAGAGGGGAGAGAATGATGAGAGGGAGGAGAATGATGAGAGGGGAGGAGAATGATGAGAGGGGAGGAGAATGATGAGAGGGGAGGAGAATGATGAGAGGGGAGGAGAATGATGAGAGGGGAGAGAATGATGAGGGGAGAGAATGATGAGAGGGGAGGAGAATGATGAGAGGGGAGAGAATGATGAGAGGGGAGGAGAATGATGAGAGGGGAGGAGAATGATGAGAGGGGAGGAGAATGATGAGAGGGGATGAGGAGAATGATGAGAGGGGAATAAGGAACATTGGTGCTGAATCACAAACATGATTGACCGTAGGAACCAAATATAGCAATGCTTAAAGAGTCTTACTTTTCCATCGTTGATGTCTCTCACAGGCCGGCAACACTCACGTTGCAGTGGGGAGGACACACACACACACAGCGCACACCTCACACACAGCACACACACACACAAAGCTCGGGTAGGAAAAGTGAATGATGGGTAGGAAGAGAGAATGAGATAGGAAGAGGAGAATGATGGGTGGAAATGGATGAGAGGGGAAGAGAGCAATGGTGAGAGGGGAAGATGGAGATTAGCAATGAGAGGGGGAGGTCAATGATGGAGAGATGAGAGGCAAGATGAGAGGGGAGGGAGAGGACAATGATGAGAGATGAAGGAGGCAGAATGATGAGAGGGGAGGAAAGATGGAGGATGAAGAGAGGACAATGTTGAGACGGGGAGAGGGAAAGATGGACAGATGATGAGAGGCAGGAGAGGGAGAGGACAATGATGGAGAGATGGGAGGAGAATGAGGGAGAGGGGGATGGAGAATGAAGAGATGCAGAGGAGAGGGCGAGGGAGAGGAAAGATGGAGAATGAAGAGAGGCAGGAGAGGACAATGAGGGAAAGATGGGGAGGAGGCAGAGAGAGGGCAAGGGAGAGGGAAAGATGGAGAGATGAAGAGAGGCAGAGAGGGGAGAGGGGGGAAATGATGGAGAGATGAAGGAGGCAGAATTATGAGAGGGGATGGAGAGATGATGAGAGGAGGAGAATGATGAGATGGGAGATGAAGAGAGGAAGATGAGAGGGGGGGGAAAGATGGAGAATGAGAGAGGGGAGGAGCCGGGGGAGAGGAACATGGCGTGGTGATGAATCACAAACATGATTGACCGTGAACCAAATATGGCAATGATGAAAGAGGCAGAGAGAGGGCGGGGGAAGGGAAAGATGGAGAGATGAAGAGAGGCAGACAGGGCAAGGGAGAGGGAAAGATGGAGAGATGAAGAGAGGCAGACACACAGGGAAAGATGGAGAGATGAAGAGAGGCAGAGACACACGAGGGAGAGGGAAAGATGGAGAGATGAAAGAGGCAGAGAGAGGGGAGGGAAAGATGGAGAGATGAAGAGAGGAAGAGAGAGGGCGAGGAAAGGAAAGATGGAGAGATGATGGGCAGAGAGAGGGCGAGGGAAAGATGGAGAGATGAAGAGAGGAAGAGAGTGGAGGGGAGGGAAAGATGGAAGATGAAGAGAGGCAGAGAGAGGGCGAGGGAAAGATGGAGAGATGAAGAGAGGCAGAGAGAGTGCGAGGGGGAGGGAAAGATGGAGAGATGAAGAGGCAGAGAGAGGGCGAGGGAGAGGGAAAGATGGAGAGATGAAGAGAGGCAGAGAGAGGGCAAGAGAGAGGGAAAGATGGAGAGATGAAGAGAGGCAGAGAGAGGGCGAGGGAGAGGGAAAGATGGAGAGATGAAGAGAGGCAGAGAGAGGGCAAGGGAGAGGGAAAGATGGAGAGATGAAAGAGGCAGAGAGAGGGCGAGGGTAGAGGGAAAGATGGAGAGATGAAGTGAGGCAGAGAGAGGGCGAGGGAAAGGGAAAGATGGAGAGATGAAGAGAGGCAGAGAGAGGGCGAGGGAGAGGGAAAGATGGAGAGATGAAGAGAGGCAGAGAGAGGGCAAGGGAGAGGGAAAGATGGAGAGATGAAGAGAGGCAGAGAGAGGGCGAGGGAGAGGGAAAGATGGAGAGATGAAGAGAGGCAGAGAGAGGGCAAGGAGAGGGAAAGATGGAGAGATGAAGAGAGGCAGAGAGAGGGCGAGGGGAGGGAAAGATGGAGAGATGAAGTGAGGCAGAGAGAGGGCGAGGAGAGGGAAAGATGGAGAGATGAAGAGAGGACGAGGGGAAAGATGGAGAGATGAAGAGAGGCAGAGAGAGGGCGAGGGAGAGGGAAAGATGGAGAGATGAAGAGAGGCAGAGAGAGGGCGAGGGAAAGATGGAGAGATGAAGAGAGGAAAGATGGAGAGATGAAGAGAGGCAGAGAGAGGACGAGTGGGAGAGGGAAAGACAGAGGGTGGTATGAATCTGTGCTTCCCAGGAGCACGAGTACAGAGCATCAATAAGCTGCTCCCAAACACTTTAAACCAGCATCAGGAAATTGAGTAAATCAAACTTCATGTGGGATTCAATGACATTGTGAAGGGCAGCTCAGAAGAGTTGAAGATGGATTTTAAAGAACTGATTGGGTCTCTGCTTGACACCAAAGAAACACATCATAATATCTGTCCCTCTGCCCTGGCAATGAACGTTTCAGCAGAATTCTAGTCCTCCATAACTGGCTACCAGACTACCACAGGTCTGTGGGGGTAAAATGTATTGACATCTTTGATACCTTCTGTAAACAAATCTTGTTTTATAAGGAGGATGGGATCCACCCAAATGATTTACATTCCTGGATACTTTCACAGCGTTATAAGGCTGCGTTGAGACAATGACTTATAAATGACCCAAGCCCAGTTCAATTAATCCCTACCACTGTGTCACTGAGTTGTCATAATGCTTCAGCAAATGTCATTTATCCCAGGGGGTGTTGGAAGACACAATGTAATTAACCTAATTTATGTCTCTCTTACTGCCCTGGATGCCCCAGCTGATCCTACAGCTGTTGTCTGCAGTAATCATGTGTCTATGAACCAGAGTTAAACTGTTAGCAATGAGGCAGTGTGCTCTAGTAGGAAGTCCACTGTGTGCAGCTCACCCTGTACTAACATAAATAACATTAGCATGTCTACTTCTGAATACCGAATTCATCTGTTTATCCTACAGCTATTGTAAGCAGTAATCATGAGCCTATAAACCAGAGTTACACTGTTATCACTGAGCCGGTGTACAATAATAGGAAGACCACTTTCTGCAGCTCACCCTGCGCTATCAGCTCCAATGCAAATAACAGGAGTAAATCTACCTCTGATAAGTTTCATCAGTAAAGCAATGAAAATAATCAAGCATCCCAGAAAAGTGCTACAAATAGATCATATTAACATATGTAGCCTGAGAAACAAGGCCATAAAGTAAATAACTTGCTTGAAACAGATGACATTCCTATTCTGACTCTCTGAAACTCACTTAGACAATACATTTGATAATACAGTGGTAGCAATACATGGTTTCTGAAATTGCTTATTCCAGTTACTAATACAGGTACCCATTAAGAAAATGACTGTAAAACGGTTAAATCCCCTTGGATTGATGAGAAATTTAAAAATGTTATGGTTGAGAGGGATGAGGCAAAAGGAATGGCAAATAACTCAGGCAGCAGAACCGATTGGCAAACAAACTGCAAATTGAGAAATCATGTGACTAAACTGAACAAGAAGAATTAATAAAGTGTACTATGTAATAAAGATAAATTATATAAAGAATGATTGTAAAAAGCTTTGGAGCACCTTAAATTAAATTTGGGGCAAAAAGGCAAACTCTGCCCGATCATTAATTGAATCAGATGGCTCATTCATCACAAAACCCACTGATATTGCCAACTACTTCAATGATTTTTCATTGGCAAGATTAGTAAACGTAGGCATGAAATGCCAGCAACAAACGCTGACACTAGACATTTAGGTATATCTGACCAAATTATGAAAGACAAGCATTGTAATTTTGAATCCCATTAAGTGAGTGTGGAAGAGGTAAATAATGATTGTTGTCTATCAATAATGACAAGCCACGGGGTCTGAGGATAATAGAGGACAATATTGCCACTCCTATTTAAGCCTACTAGAAAGTGTAGTTCCCTGGAGGGAAGCTAAAGTCATTATGCTACATAAGAATAGTAAAGTCCCCTAGCCGACCAATCAGCCTGTCACCAACCCGTAGTAAACTTCCAGAAAAAAATAGCTTTTTAAAAAAGTAAACTTTTTAAAAATTATGTTTGACCAGATACAATGCTATTTTACTCTAAACAAATTGACAACAGGATTTCAGCACGCTTATAGGGAAGGACATTCAACAAGCACAGCACTTACACAAATGACTGATGATTGGCTGAGAGAAATTGATGATAAAAAGAGGGGCTGTTTTGTTAGACTTCAGTGCGGCTTCTGACATTATTAATCATAGTCAGCTGCTGGAAAAACACGTGTTATGGCTTTACACCTGTTTTCTGTGGATAAACAGTTAACTTCTTTGGGGGCGGTACTTTGTCGTCTGGATGAAAAGCGTGCCCAAAGTAAACTGCCTGTTACTCAGGCCCAGAAGCTAGGATATGAATATAATTGGTACCATTGGATAGAAAACACTAACGTTTCTAAAACTGTTAACATAATGTCTGTGAGTATAACAGAACTGAAATGTCAGGTGAAGCCCCGAGGACAAACCATAAAAATAAAAGTAATTTAGCACACCACTGATTTCAATGCCTGTCACTTTTATAATAGGGCGAAATCGTCCCCGATTGCAGTTCCTAGGGCTTCCACTAGATGTCAACAGTCTTTAGAAAGAGTTTCAGGCTGGTTTTTGGAAAAATGAGGGAGGAGTTGTAGTTTTTTCTAAGTGGCTCCCATTTTGGCTGTAGTGTTTCCAAGCGCATGGCCGAGACAGCAGCGTTCTTTTTGTTTATCTCCAGTAAAGACAATAATGAATCTCCATTTTAAATTTTATTGAGAAGAGAATCATATGAAAAGTATTGTGACCACTGCATTGTGAAAGGCAATTACTTTATATGATAGGTATTTCTAGAGGAAACAATGATTAGGTTTGGTGAAAAAGTTACTGTGTGATTGTGTGTTTGTACTGAACGTGCTTTACATAAAACATTTAATAAAAAACAGCCTTTTTGATGATCTGTTTTGAGTTTTCTACTTTAGTTGTGAAGTTTTACCACATACTTGTGAAAATAATAATAATAAAAACCAAAGTGACAAAAACAAAATGGAATTTCCATCATAATTTAATGTGACCAATCCCAACAATTTAATGCAGAAGAGAAACTCCTCTCTAAGAAGAAAATAATATATAACACAACCCATCATCATTGCGTTCCAGATGGTACCCTTTTCTCTACGGTCTCTGGGTCAAAAGTAGTGCACTATATAGGGAATAGGGTGCCCTTTGGAACACAGACATCCATATTCATAGGAAATATTATAATTTATCTTCCTGCCTGAAGTGTGCTTATAAGTTCTTCCGTAGATAAGACACCTCTATCATTTCTGTAACCCAAATCTTTCCATGATGCTTATTAAGTGCCAGATTTATTTTAATAGACCTGACATCACCCCCACTATCACACCTCTCATCTAAATGATCTCATTGATACATAACCTGGTATAATCTTTATGATGGTTATGATGATTATCTCATTGATACATAACCTGGTATAATCTTTACGACCGAAAATAACTTCTAGACAGTACTGCGATTACTCACAATAGACTAGCAGAATCCTTTTTCTTCTTTCACGACTCTGATGAGCCCGAGGCGGAGGATATGCGGCTCCCTCGAGAACAGGCCCAGAGCACAGTGATCTGCGTGAAGAGGAGGCAGGGAAAGAGAGGCCGGAGGGCGGACTGCCTTCTGAGGAGTAGGAGGCGATCGAATAAACTCCCGCTCCCCTCAATTCTGCTCGCAAACATGCAATCTTTGGACAATAAATTGGATGAGTTATTAGGAAGAATAAACTACCAACGCCACATTCAAAACTGTAACATCTTATGCTTCACGGAGTCGTGGCTGAACGACGACACTATCAACATACAGCTGTCTGGTTATACAATGTACCAGCAGGATAGAACAGTGGCATCTGGTAAGACAAGGGGCGGCGGACTATGCATACATGTAAACAACAGCTGGTGCACAATATCTAAGGAAGTCTCGAGGTTTTGCTCACCTGAGGTAGAGTATCTCATGATAAGCTGTAGACCACACTATCTACCTAGAGAGTTTAACTGTATTTTCGCTGCTGTTTTAAATACCACCACAGTCAGAGTAACTAAGACAGCATTGAATGAGCTGTATTCCGCCATAAGCAAACAAGAAAATGCTCACCCAGACGCGGCGCTCCTAGTGGCCGGGGACTTTAATGCAGGGAAACTTAAATCAGTTTGATCTAATTTCAATCAACACTTGTAATGTGCAACCAGAAGGAAAATAACTCTGGACCACCTTTACCCCTTTACTCCTTTACTCCTTTACACCTTTACACCTTTACTCCTTTACACCTTTCCTCCTTTCCTCCTTTACACCTTTACACCTTTACACCTTTACTCCTTTACTCCTCTACTCCTCTACTCCTCTACTCCTTTACTCCTCTACTCCTTTACTCCACACACAGAGATGCATTCAAAGGTCTCCCTCTCCCTCCATTTGGCAAATCCCCTTAATTCCTGCTTACAAGCAAAACTTAAAGCAGGAAGCACCAGTGACTTGGTCAATAAAAAAGTGGCCTGGTGAAGCAGATGCTAAACTACAGGACTGTTTTGCACAGACAGGAACATGTTCCAGGATTCTTCCGATGGCATTGAGGAATAAAACACATCAGTCATTGGCTTCATCAATAAGTGCATCGATGACGTCATCCCCACCGTGACCATAAGTACATACTAAAACCAGAAACCATGGATTACAGGCAGCATCGGCACAGAGCTAAAGGCTAGAGCTACCAGATGAGCTAAAGCACTTCTATGCTCGCTTCGAGGCAAAATAACACTGAAACATGCATGAAAGCACCAGCTGTACTGTGTGATCACGCGCTCCGCAGCTGATGTGAGTAAGACCTTTAGACAGGTCAACAGTCACAAGGCCACAGGGCCAGACGGATTACCAGGACGTGTATTCAGAGCATGACCTGACCGACTAGCAAGTGTCTTCACTGACATTTTCAACCTCTCCCTGTCCGAGTCTGTAAAACCAGCATGTTTCAAGCAGACCACCATAATGCTTGTGCACAAGAACACTAAGGTAACCTGCCTAAATGACCCGTAGCACTCACGTCTGTAGCCATGAATCAATGAAGTGCTTTGAAAAGCTGGTCATCATTCACATCTTCACAGAAACACACTCCAATTTGCATACCGCCCCAACAGATCCACAGATGATGTAATCTCTGTTGCACTCCACACTGCCCTTCCCCACCTAGAGAAAAGGAACACCTATATGAGAATGCTATTCATTGACTACAGCTCAGCGTTCAACACCATAGTGCCCTCCAAGCTCATCACTAAGCTAAGGACCCTGGGACTAAACACCTCCCTCTGCAACTGGATCCTGGACTTCCTGACAAGCCGCCCCCAGGTGGTAAGGGTAGGTAACAACACATCCACCGCACTGATCCTCAACACAGGGGCCCCTCAGGGATGCGTGCTCAGTCCCCTCCTGTACTCCCTGTTCACTCATGACTGCACGGCCAGGCACGACTCCAACACATCATTAAATTTGCCGATTACACAACAGTGGTAGGCCTGATCACCAAAAACGATGGGACAGCCTATAGGGAGGAGGTCAGAGACCTGGCTGTGTGGTGCCAGAATAATCCCTCAACATGATGAAGACAAAGGAGATGATTGTGGACTACAGGAAAAAGAGGACCGAGCATGCACCCATTCTCATCGACGGGGCTGAAGTGGAGCAGGTTGAAAGATTCAAGTTCCATGGTGTCCACATCACCAACAAACTAACATGGTCCAAGCACATCAAGACAGTCGTGAAGAGGGAATGACAAAACTTATTCCCCCTCAGGAGGCTGAATAGATTTGCCATGGGTCCTCAGATCCTAAAATGGTTCTACAGCTGCACCATCGAGCATACTGACTGGTTGCATCACTGGTTGGTATGGCAACTGCTCGTCCTCCGACCGCAAGGCACTACAGAGGGTAGTGCGAACGGCTCAGTACATCACTGGGGCCAAGCTTCCTGCTATAGGACCTCTATACCAAGCAGTGTCAGAGGATGGCCCTAAAAATTGTCAAAGACTCCAGCCACCCTAGTCATAGGGCAAGTGGTACCGGAGAGCCGAGTCTAGATCCAATAGGCTTCTTAACAGCTTCTAACCCCTGAACATCTAGTCAAATTGCTACCCAGACTATTCACATTTCCCCCTCCCCCCCACCACTGCCACTCTCTGTTGTCATCTATGCATAGTCACTTTAAATAACTCTATCTTCATATACATACTACCTCAACTAACCGGTGCCCCCACATTATCTGTACTGGCACCCCCTGTATATACTGTTATTTTTTACTGGTGCTCTTTAATTAATTGTTACTTTTATCTCTTATTCTTATTTTATTTTATTTATATAGGATTTTCTCATTTAGATAACGTCTCTTTTCCAAGAGAGACCTGGTCCAATAGCAGCAGGGGGAACAACATTTCAGACAAAACAACTTACATACACGAACACAACATTAAAACAAAACTATAAACACACATACAGTACAACAATTACATATTACGTTAAAAACACAAAAGTCTTGACTAAACACAGCTGTGCTAAAGACAATTACACTCTTCTATGGTATATACATCGATCAAGTGTTTAAACTCCACCAAGGAAACTAAAATTAAAATGTTCAGGAGAGAATTCCAGTACCACGGTGCTGAGTAACTAAAACTATTTCTACCACGACCTGTTCTAATTTTTGGTACTGTTAGAAGCAAATGAGAATGGGACCGTAATTTATATTTATTTACCGACCTGATTTACAAAAAGAACCGAGATAAAATGGCCTTTTAACCAATATGGCCTTATAAATCAGTGTATACTAGTGTTTAAGCCTTGGCAAGGTCAATGACGATTTCCCCTTAGTTAGTCCAGCTGCAAAGTTCAAAATATTAAACATTTATGAAATTCATGAAAACAAAAATGAGCTAATTTAGCATTAGGCATTACATGCTGTCCACAACACAACAACAACAAGTGACGTGTGTGAGCGTTGCTAAATACATTTACACATACATGTTGTTCAATCATTGCACCCAAACTGCTCACACGCGTCAACGATGGTCTGCATAGCCAGGCGCTGAAATCGAACTTGGTCCTATTTGTGACACAAGTCCCGCCTCTCATTGGTTTTTAGGAGCATATACCCACGTGGGTGATTGAAAGACGAACTGAGGTTCACACTCCAGTCCAGTTGGTGGTGGTAATGCACCTTAAAGTTGATTGCTAACCTCCATATCAAGTCCCAATGTTTATATCCCAGGACAAATTAGCTACAGCAACAAGCTAGCTAGCTAAATTGCCATTAATGTTTCATGTGTTTCGACCTGTCCCCAAATGAATACAGTTGGTTCAGAGTTTGTTTTGATATTTCAACCTACGTGTCCTGATAGCGTCTGGTGTGGACGGACAGAATCAACATGCACGCGATGGCACACTCGGACACACACACCCAGTCTAGTCAGCATTTAAGGGTCAGCAGTCTGGTTAAGGTTAGGGTTCAATGTGGTTCCAAATCAGATTTGGTGACTTTGTGGCTGTGCCAGCTAGTGACCACTCTGCACAGCTGCCTCCAGAACAACATTCATGACTAAAAACGCCAACCTACCACTATAAAGGAATAGGGAGTCATTTGGTACACACACAAGGTATGCTCTACCTAAATAAAAAGCAGACTAGAGGACATAGTGTAATACAGGACAATGACCTATTAGCAGACTAGATGACGTAGTGGAATACAGGACAATGGCCTATTAGATGGCAATTGCATTTCAATGAAATATACAGTGCCCTGCGAAAGTATTCGGCCCCCTTGAACTTTGCGACCTTTTGCCACCTTTTGCCACATTTCAGGCTTCAAACATAAAGATATAAAACTGTTTTTTTTTGTGAAGAATCAACAACAAGTGGGACACAATCATGAAGTGGAACGACATTTATTGGATATTTCAAACTTTTTAACAAATCAAAAACTGAACAACTGGGCGTGCAAAATTATTCAGCCCCTTTACTTTCAGTGCAGCAAACTCTCTCCAGAAGTTCAGTGAGGATCTCTGAATGATCCAATGTTGAAGCCTGAAATGTGGCAAAAGGTGGCAAAGTTCAAGGGGGCCGAATACTTTTGCAAGGCACTGTAACTCCATAAGAGTCCTTAGGGTTGTATTTACTGTAGATGAAGACATGGTAGGACTGGATACAGGTGATAAGAGATGAAAATGCAATTCAACAGGGTGAGTTACTACACTCAATAGGTAGGAGAATGAATTACAGTATGTTAATTATATGTTAATTATATGTTAATTATACCATAAGGTGACTGAGGTGACTGAGTTAATCCCTTGTCAAGACTTACAGTATGTTAAATAGACCATTAGGTGATAAATCCTCTTCAGGCTTTTCACAAAAATAAACAAAAGTGGAGTAGTTGTCAACAACTACAGACCAGTATCCCTTCTTTCTTTTCTCTCCAAAACTCTTGAACGTGCCGTCCTTGGCCAGCTCTCCCTCTATCTCTCTCAGAATGACCTTCTTGATCCAAATCAGTCAGGTTTCAAGACTAGTCATTCAACTGAGACTGCTCTTCTCTGCATCACGGAGGCGCTCCGCACTGCTAAAGCTAACTCTCTCTCCTCTGCTCTCATCCTTCTAGACCTATCGGCTGCCTTCGATACTGTGAACCATCAGATCCTCCTCTCCACCCTCTCCGAGTTGGGCATCTCCGGCGCGGCCCACGCTTGGATTGCGTCCTACCTGACAGGTCGCTCCTACCAGGTGGCGTGGCGAGAATCTGTCTCCTCGCCACGCGCTCTCACCACTGGTGTCCCCCAGGGCTCTGTTCTAGGCCCTCTCCTATTCTCGCTATACACCAAGTCACTTGGCTCTGTCATAACCTCACATGGTCTCTCCTATCATTGCTATGCAGACGACACACAATTAATCTTCTCCTTTCCCCCTTCTGATGACCAGGTGGCGAATCGCATCTCTGCATGTCTGGCAGACATATCAGTGTGGATGACGGATCACCACCTCAAGCTGAACCTCGGCAAGACGGAGCTGCTCTTCCTCCCGGGGAAGGACTGCCCGTTCCATGATCTCGCCATCACGGTTGACAACTCCATTGTGTCCTCCTCCCAGAGCGCTAAGAACCTTGGCGTGATCCTGGACAACACCCTGTCGTTCTCAACCAACATCATGGCGGTGGCCCGTTCCTGTAGGTTCATGCTCTACAACATCCGCAGAGTACGACCCTGCCTCACACAGGAAGCGGCGCAGGTCCTAATCCAGGCACTTGTCATCTCCCGTCTGGATTACTGCAACTCGCTGTTGGCTGGGCTCCCTGCCTGTGCCATTAAACCCCTACAACTCATCCAGAACGCCGCAGCCCGTCTGGTGTTCAACCTTCCCAAGTTCTCTCACGTCACCCCGCTCCTCCGCTCTCTCCACTGGCTTCCAGTTGAAGCTCGCATCCGCTACAAGACCATGGTGCTTGCCTACGGAGCTGTGAGAGTGGGGAACGGCACCGCAGTACCTCCAGGCTCTGATCAGGCCCTACACCCAAGCAAGGGCACTGCGTTCATCCACCTCTGGCCTGCTCGCCTCCCTACCATTGAGGAAGTACAGTTCCCGCTCAGCCCAGTCAAAACTGTTCGCTGCTCTGGCCCCCAATGGTGGAACAAACTCCCTCACGACGCCAGGACAGCGGAGTCAATCACCACCTTCCGGAGACACCTGAAACCCCACCTCTTCAAGGAATACCTAGGATAGGATAAGTAATCCTTCTCTCACCCCCCCTTAATGACTTAGATGCACTATTGTAAAGTGGCTGTTCCACTGGATGTCAGAAGGTGAATTCACCAATTTGTAAGTCGCTCTGGAT
>NC_088241.1:70937317-70982381 GCF_036934945.1 Oncorhynchus masou masou
GAACCCTGTCTGTCCAGGGTCACTTGGACCATGTAGATCTCATGTATACTTTTATATGACGACTTGGGTTGTTAAACTGTGACTTTACTTTAAGGTAACTTTACAACATTTCCAAGGTTTGTGGAGGACTCCCTAAGTGACACAGCCAGAGGACTCCCTAAGTGACACATCCAGAGGACTCTCTAAGTGACACACCCAGAGGACTCTCTACGTGAAACACCCAGAGGACTCTCTACGTGAAACACCAAGAGGACTCCCTAAGTGACACAGCCAGAGGACTCCCTAAGTGAAACACCCAGAGGACTCCCTAAGTGAAACACCCAGATGACTCTCTAAGTGAAACACCCAGAGGACTCTCTAAGTGAAACACCTAGAGGACTCCCTAAGTGACACAGCCAGAGGACTCCCTAAGTGAAACACCCAGAGGACTCCAAGTGACACACCCAGAGGACTCCCTGAGTGACACACCCAGAGGACTCCCTAAGTGACAAAGCCAGAGGACTCCCTAAGTGAAACAACCAGAGGCCTCCCTAAGTGAGATATCCAAAGGACTCTCTAAGTGAAACACCCAGAGGACTCTCTAAGTGAAACACCCAGAGGACTCCCTAAGTGAAACACCCAGAGGACTCTAAGTGACACACCCAGAGGACTCCATGAGTGACACACCCAGAGGACTCCCTAAGTGACACACCCAGAGGACTCCCTGAGTGACACACCCAGAGGACTCCCTAAGTGACAAAGCCAGAGGACTCCCTAAGTGAAAAACCCAGAGGCCTCCCTAAGTGAGATATCCAAAGGACTCTCTAAGTGACACAGCCAGAGGACTCCCTAAGTGACACTCCCAGATGACTCCCTAAGTGAAACACCCAGAGGACTCTCTAAGTGACACATGAAGAGGACTCCCTAAGTGACACATCAAGAGGACTCTAAGTGAAACACCCAGAGGACTCCCTAAGTGAAACACCCAGAGGACTCTCTAAGTGAAACACCCAGAAGACTCCCTAAGTGACACAGCCAGAGGACTCCCTAAGTGAAACACCCAGAGGACTCCCTAAGTGAAACACCCAGATGACTCCCTAAGTGAAACACCCAGAGGATTCCCTAAGTGAAACACCCAGAGGACTCCCTAAGTGAAACACCTAGAGGACTCTAAGTGAAACACCCAGAGGACTCTAAGTGAAACACCCAGAGGACTCTAAGTGAAACACCCAGAGGACTCTAAGTGAAACACCCAGAGGACTCTCTAAGTGAAACTCCCAGAGGACTCTAAGTGACACTCCCAGAGGACTCCCTAAGTGAAACACCCAGAGGACTCTCTTAGTGAAACACCCAGAGGACTCTCTTAGTGAAACACCCAGAGGACTCTCTAAGTGAAACACCCAGAGGACTCTCTTAGTGAAACACCCAGAGGACTCTCTTAGTGAAACACCCAGAGGACTCCCTAAGTGACACAGCCAGAGGACTCCTAAGTGAAACACCCAGAGGACTCCTAAGTGAAACACCCAGATGACTCCTAAGTGAAACACCCAGAGGATTCCCTAAGTGAAACACCCAGAGGACTCCCTAAGTGAAACACCCAGAGGACTCTCTTAGTGAAACACCCAGAGGACTCTCTAAGTGACACACCCAGAGGACTCCCTAAGTGAAACACCCAGAGGACTCTCTAAGTGAAACACCCAGAAGACTCCCTAAGTGACACAGCCAGAGGACTCCCTAAGTGAAACACCCAGAGGACTCCCTAAGTGAAACACCCAGATGACTCCCTAAGTGAAACACCCAGAGGATTCCCTAAGTGAAACACCCAGAGGACTCCCTAAGTGAAACACCCAGAGGACTCTCTTAGTGAAACACCCAGAGGACTCTCTAAGTGACACACCCAGAGGACTCCCTAAGTGAAACACCCAGAGGACTCTAAGTGAAACACCCAGAGGACTCTCTAAGTGACACACCCAGAGGACTCCCTAAGTGACACACCCAGACGACTCTCTTAGTGAAACACCCAGAGGACTCTAAGTGAAACACCCAGAGGACTCTAAGTGACACACCCAGAGGACTCCATGAGTGACACACCCAGAGGACTCCCTAAGTGACACACCCAGAGGACTCCCTGAGTGACACACCCAGAGGACTCCCTAAGTGACAAAGCCAGAGGACTCCCTAAGTGAAAAACCCAGAGGCCTCCCTAAGTGAGATATCCAAAGGACTCTCTAAGTGAAACACCCAGAGGACTCCCTAAGTGAAACACCCAGAGGACTCTCTAGGTGAAACACCCAGAGGACTCTCTAAGTGAAACACCCAGAGGACTCTAAGTGACACACCCAGAGGACTCCCTAAGTGACACACCCAGAGGACTCCAAAAGTGACACAGCCAGAGGACTCCCTAAGTGAAACACCCAGAGGACTCCCTAAGTGAAACACCCAGAGGACTCCAAAAGTGACACAGCCAGAGGACTCCTAAGTGACACTCCCAGATGACTCCCTAAGTGAAACACCCAGAGGACTCTCTAAGTGACACATGAAGAGGACTCCCTAAGTGACACATCAAGAGGACTCTAAGTGAAACACCCAGAGGACTCCCTAAGTGAAACACCCAGAGGACTCTCTAAGTGAAACACCCAGAAGACTCCTAAGTGACACAGCCAGAGGACTCCCTAAGTGAAACACCCAGAGGACTCCCTAAGTGAAACACCCAGATGACTCCCTAAGTGAAACACCCAGAGGATTCCTAAGTGAAACACCCAGAGGACTCCCTAAGTGAAACACCTAGAGGACTCTAAGTGAAACACCCAGAGGACTCTAAGTGAAACACCCAGAGGACTCTAAGTGAAACACCCAGAGGACTCTCTAAGTGAAACTCCCAGAGGACTCTAAGTGACACTCCCAGAGGACTCCCTAAGTGAAACACCCAGAGGACTCTCTTAGTGAAACACCCAGAGGACTCTCTTAGTGAAACACCCAGAGGACTCTCTAGTGAAACACCCAGAGGACTCTCTTAGTGAAACACCCAGAGGACTCTCTTAGTGAAACACCCAGAGGACTCTCTTAGTGAAACACCCAGAGGACTCTCTAAGTGAAACACCCAGAAGACTCCCTAAGTGACACAGCCAGAGGACTCCCTAAGTGAAACACCCAGAGGACTCCCTAAGTGAAACACCCAGAGGATTCCCTAAGTGAAACACCCAGAGGATTCCCTAAGTGAAACACCCAGAGGACTCCCTAAGTGAAACACCCAGAGGACTCTCTTAGTGAAACACCCAGAGGACTCTCTAAGTGACACACCCAGAGGACTCCTAAGTGAAACACCCAGAGGACTCTCTAAGTGAAACACCCAGAAGACTCCCTAAGTGACACAGCCAGAGGACTCCCTAAGTGAAACACCCAGAGGACTCCCTAAGTGAAACACCCAGATGACTCCTAAGTGAAACACCCAGAGGATTCCCTAAGTGAAACACCCAGAGGACACCCTAAGTGAAACACCCAGAGGACTCTCTTAGTGAAACACCCAGAGGACTCTCTAAGTGACACACCCAGAGGACTCCTAAGTGAAACACCCAGAGGACTCTAAGTGAAACACCCAGAGGACTCTCTAAGTGACACACCCAGAGGACTCCCTAAGTGACACACCCAGACGACTCTCTTAGTGAAACACCCAGAGGACTCTCTAAGTGAAACACCCAGAGGACTCTAAGTGACACACCCAGAGGACTCCATGAGTGACACACCCAGAGGACTCCCTAAGTGACACACCCAGAGGACTCCCTGAGTGACACACCCAGAGGACTCCCTAAGTGACAAAGCCAGAGGACTCCCTAAGTGAAAAACCCAGAGGCCTCCCTAAGTGAGATATCCAAAGGACTCTCTAAGTGAAACACCCAGAGGACTCCCTAAGTGAAACACCCAGAGGACTCTCTAGGTGAAACACCCAGAGGACTCTCTAAGTGAAACACCCAGAGGACTCTAAGTGACACACCCAGAGGACTCCCTAAGTGACACACCCAGAGGACTCCAAAAGTGACACAGCCAGAGGACTCCCTAAGTGAAACACCCAGAGGACTCCCTAAGTGAAACACCCAGAGGACTCCAAAAGTGACACAGCCAGAGGACTCCCTAAGTGACACTCCCAGATGACTCCCTAAGTGAAACACCCAGAGGACTCTCTAAGTGACACATGAAGAGGACTCCCTAAGTGACACATCAAGAGGACTCTAAGTGAAACACCCAGAGGACTCCCTAAGTGAAACACCCAGAGGACTCTAAGTGAAACACCCAGAAGACTCCCTAAGTGACACAGCCAGAGGACTCCCTAAGTGAAACACCCAGAGGACTCCCTAAGTGAAACACCCAGATGACTCCCTAAGTGAAACACCCAGAGGATTCCCTAAGTGAAACACCCAGAGGACTCCCTAAGTGAAACACCTAGAGGACTCTAAGTGAAACACCCAGAGGACTCTAAGTGAAACACCCAGAGGACTCTAAGTGAAACACCCAGAGGACTCTCTAAGTGAAACTCCCAGAGGACTCTAAGTGACACTCCCAGAGGACTCCCTAAGTGAAACACCCAGAGGACTCTCTTAGTGAAACACCCAGAGGACTCTCTTAGTGAAACACCCAGAGGACTCTCTAAGTGAAACACCCAGAGGACTCTCTTAGTGAAACACCCAGAGGACTCTCTTAGTGAAACACCCAGAGGACTCTCTTAGTGAAACACCCAGAGGACTCTCTAGTGAAACACCCAGAAGACTCCCTAAGTGAAACACCCAGAGGACTCCCTAAGTGAAACACCCAGATGACTCCCTAAGTGAAACACCCAGAGGATTCCCTAAGTGAAACACCCAGAGGATTCCCTAAGTGAAACACCCAGAGGACTCCCTAAGTGAAACACCCAGAGGACTCTCTTAGTGAAACACCCAGAGGACTCTCTAAGTGACACACCCAGAGGACTCCCTAAGTGAAACACCCAGAGGACTCTAAGTGAAACACCCAGAAGACTCCCTAAGTGACACAGCCAGAGGACTCCCTAAGTGAAACACCCAGAGGACTCCCTAAGTGAAACACCCAGATGACTCCCTAAGTGAAACACCCAGAGGATTCCCTAAGTGAAACACCCAGAGGACTCCCTAAGTGAAACACCCAGAGGACTCTCTTAGTGAAACACCCAGAGGACTCTCTAAGTGACACACCCAGAGGACTCCCTAAGTGAAACACCCAGAGGACTCTAAGTGAAACACCCAGAGGACTCTCTAAGTGACACACCCAGAGGACTCCCTAAGTGACACACCCAGACGACTCTCTTAGTGAAACACCCAGAGGACTCTCTAAGTGAAACACCCAGAGGACTCTAAGTGACACACCCAGAGGACTCCATGAGTGACACACCCAGAGGACTCCCTAAGTGACACACCCAGAGGACTCCCTGAGTGACACACCCAGAGGACTCCCTAAGTGACAAAGCCAGAGGACTCCCTAAGTGAAAACCCAGAGGCCTCCCTAAGTGAGATATCCAAAGGACTCTCTAAGTGAAACACCCAGAGGACTCCCTAAGTGAAACACCCAGAGGACTCTCTAGGTGAAACACCCAGAGGACTCTCTAAGTGAAACACCCAGAGGACTCTAAGTGACACACCCAGAGGACTCCCTAAGTGACACACCCAGAGGACTCCAAAAGTGACACAGCCAGAGGACTCCCTAAGTGAAACACCCAGAGGACTCCCTAAGTGACACACCCAGAGGACTCCAAAAGTGACACAGCCAGAGGACTCCCTAAGTGACACTCCCAGATGACTCCCTAAGTGAAACACCCAGAGGACTCTCTAAGTGACACATGAAGAGGACTCCCTAAGTGACACATCAAGAGGACTCTAAGTGAAACACCCAGAGGACTCCCTAAGTGAAACACCCAGAGGACTCTCTAAGTGAAACACCCAGAAGACTCCCTAAGTGACACAGCCAGAGGACTCCCTAAGTGAAACACCCAGAGGACTCTAAGTGAAACACCCAGAGGACTCTAAGTGAAACACCCAGAGGACTCTAAGTGAAACACCCAGAGGACTCTCTAAGTGAAACTCCCAGAGGACTCTCTTAGTGAAACACCCAGAGGACTCTCTTAGTGAAACACCCAGAGGACTCTCTAAGTGAAACACCCAGAAGACTCCCTAAGTGACACAGCCAGAGGACTCCCTAAGTGAAACACCCAGAGGACTCTCTTAGTGAAACACCCAGAGGACTCTCTTAGTGAAACACCCAGAGGACTCTCTAAGTGAAACACCCAGAGGACTCTCTTAGTGAAACACCCAGAGGACTCTCTTAGTGAAACACCCAGAGGACTCTCTTAGTGAAACACCCAGAGGACTCTCTAAGTGAAACACCCAGAAGACTCCCTAAGTGAAACACCCAGAGGACTCCCTAAGTGAAACACCCAGATGACTCCCTAAGTGAAACACCCAGAGGATTCCCTAAGTGAAACACCCAGAGGATTCCCTAAGTGAAACACCCAGAGGACTCCCTAAGTGAAACACCCAGAGGACTCTCTTAGTGAAACACCCAGAGGACTCTCTAAGTGACACACCCAGAGGACTCCCTAAGTGAAACACCCAGAGGACTCTCTAAGTGAAACACCCAGAAGACTCCCTAAGTGACACAGCCAGAGGACTCCCTAAGTGAAACACCCAGAGGACTCCCTAAGTGAAACACCCAGATGACTCCCTAAGTGAAACACCCAGAGGATTCCCTAAGTGAAACACCCAGAGGACTCCCTAAGTGAAACACCCAGAGGACTCTCTTAGTGAAACACCCAGAGGACTCTCTAAGTGACACACCCAGAGGACTCCTAAGTGAAACACCCAGAGGACTCTAAGTGAAACACCCAGAGGACTCTCTAAGTGACACACCCAGAGGACTCCCTAAGTGACACACCCAGACGACTCTCTTAGTGAAACACCCAGAGGACTCTCTAAGTGAAACACCCAGAGGACTCTAAGTGACACACCCAGAGGACTCCATGAGTGACACACCCAGAGGACTCCTAAGTGACACACCCAGAGGACTCCCTGAGTGACACACCCAGAGGACTCCCTAAGTGACAAAGCCAGAGGACTCCCTAAGTGAAAAACCCAGAGGCCTCCCTAAGTGAGATATCCAAAGGACTCTCTAAGTGAAACACCCAGAGGACTCCCTAAGTGAAACACCCAGAGGACTCTCTAGGTGAAACACCCAGAGGACTCTCTAAGTGAAACACCCAGAGGACTCTAAGTGACACACCCAGAGGACTCTAAGTGACACACCCAGAGGACTCCAAAAGTGACACAGCCAGAGGACTCCCTAAGTGAAACACCCAGAGGACTCCCTAAGTGACACACCCAGAGGACTCCAAAAGTGACACAGCCAGAGGACTCCCTAAGTGACACTCCCAGATGACTCCCTAAGTGAAACACCCAGAGGACTCTCTAAGTGACACATGAAGAGGACTCCCTAAGTGACACATCAAGAGGACTCTAAGTGAAACACCCAGAGGACTCCCTAAGTGAAACACCCAGAGGACTCTCTAAGTGAAACACCCAGAAGACTCCCTAAGTGACACAGCCAGAGGACTCCCTAAGTGAAACACCCAGAGGACTCTAAGTGAAACACCCAGAGGACTCTAAGTGAAACACCCAGAGGACTCTAAGTGAAACACCCAGAGGACTCTCTAAGTGAAACTCCCAGAGGACTCTCTTAGTGAAACACCCAGAGGACTCTCTTAGTGAAACACCCAGAGGACTCTCTAAGTGAAACACCCAGAAGACTCCCTAAGTGACACAGCCAGAGGACTCCCTAAGTGAAACACCCAGAGGACTCTCTTAGTGAAACACCCAGAGGACTCTCTTAGTGAAACACCCAGAGGACTCTCTAAGTGAAACACCCAGAGGACTCTCTTAGTGAAACACCCAGAGGACTCTCTTAGTGAAACACCCAGAGGACTCTCTTAGTGAAACACCCAGAGGACTCTCTAAGTGAAACACCCAGAAGACTCCCTAAGTGACACAGCCAGAGGACTCCCTAAGTGAAACACCCAGAGGACTCCCTAAGTGAAACACCCAGATGACTCCCTAAGTGAAACACCCAGAGGATTCCCTAAGTGAAACACCCAGAGGACTCCCTAAGTGAAACACCCAGAGGACTCTCTTAGTGAAACACCCAGAGGACTCTCTAAGTGACACACCCAGAGGACTCCTAAGTGAAACACCCAGAGGACTCTCTAAGTGAAACACCCAGAAGACTCCCTAAGTGACACAGCCAGAGGACTCCCTGAGTGAAACACCCAGAGGACTCCCTAAGTGAAACACCCAGATGACTCCCTAAGTGAAACACCCAGAGGACTCCCTAAGTGACACACCCAGACGACTCTCTTAGTGAAACACCCAGAGGACTCTCTAAGTGAAACAGCCAGAGGACTCCCTAAGTTACACACCCAGAGGACTCTCTAAGTATCAACTAATATCTGTGATGTACTGTGTACTCAGTAAAATTGGTCCTAAATCATGTTGTTCCATGTTGAACGCCACCTGTAAATATGGTGTTGGGTGGACATGAGATGGAGCCCAACAGTAGTTACGACACATCGTTCAGTTTTACAATACACATAAACACAGAGCTGCTAGCTGAGTGGGCTCATCTCCTCACACAGATAAATGACACTTTGTTCCACCCCAGTCAGGGAGGAGACCAGTGGGACTAATCATGGTATGAAGGGACAGATGGAGGGTTAGAGGATGGAGGGCTGGATGGATGAAGGGACAGAGGGCTGGAGGGCTGGAGGGTTAGAGGATGGAGGGTGGAGGATGTAGGGTTAGAGGATGGAGGGTTAGCAGATGGAGGGTTAGAGGATGGAGGGTTAGCGGATGGAGGGTTAGCGGATGGAGGATTAGAGGATGGAGGATTAGAGGATGGTGGGTAGAGGATGGAGGATTAGAGGATGGAGGGTTAGAGGGTGGAGGGTAGAGGATGGAGGATTAGAGGATGGAGGGTTAGAGGGTTAGAGGATGGCGGGTTAGAGGATGGAGGGTTAGAGGACGGAGGGTTAGAGGATGGAGGGTTAGAGGACGGAGGGTAGAGGATGGAGGGTAGAGGATGGAGGGTTAGAGGATGGAGGGATAGAGGATGGAGGGATGGAGGGAGACGATGATTGGTTAGAGGATGGAGGGATGGAGGGTTAGAGGATGGAGGGCTGGATGGATGAAGGGACAGAGGGCTGGAGGGCTGGAGGGTTAGAGGATGGAGAGGGTGGAGGATGGAGGGTTAGAGGATGGAGGGTTAGCAGATGGAGGGTTAGAGGATGGAGGGTTAGCGGATGGAGGGTTAGCGGATGGAGGATTAGAGGATGGAGGATTAGAGGATGGAGGGTAGAGGATGGAGGATTAGAGGATGGAGGGTTAGAGGGTTAGAGGATGGCGGGTTAGAGGATGGAGGGTTAGAGGACGGAGGGTTAGAGGACGGAGGGTTAGAGGACGGAGGGTAGAGGATGGAGGGTAGAGGATGGAGGGTTAGAGGATGGAGGGATAGAGGATGGAGGGATGGAGGGTTAGACGATGATTGGTTAGAGGATGGAGGGATGGAGGGTTAGAGGATGGATGGTAGAGGGATGGAGGGTTAGAGGATGGAGGGTAGAGGATGGAGGATTAGAGGATGGAGGGTTAGAGGACGGAGGGTTAGAGGACGGAGGGTAGAGGGATGGAGGGGTGGAGGGTTAGAGGATGGATGGTTAGAGGATGGAGGGTAGAGGGATGGAGGGTGGAGGGGTGGAAGTTGGAGGGTTAGCGGATGGATGGTTAGAGGATGGAAGGTTAGAGGATGGATGGTTAGAGGATGGAGGGTTAGAGGATGGAGGGTTAGAGGACGGAGGGTAGAGGGATGGAGGGGTGGAGGGTTAGAGGACGGATGGTAGAGGGATGGAGGAGTGGAGGGTTAGAGGATGGAGGGTTAGAGGATGGAGGGTAGAGGGATGGAGGGATGGAGGGGTGGAGGGTTAGAGGATGGAGGGTAGATGAATGGAGGGGTGGAGGGTTAGAGAATGGGTAGAGGGTAGAGGGATGGAGGGGTGGAGGGTTAGAGGATGGAGTGTAGATGGATGGAGGGGTGGAGGGTTAGAGAATGGAGGGTAGAGGGTAGAGGGATGGAGGGGTGGAGGGTTAGAGGATGGAGGGTTAGATGATGGAGGGTTAGAGGATGGCGGGTTAGAGGATGGATGGTTAGAGGATGGAAGGTTCGAGGATGGATGGTTAGAGGATGGAGGGTAGAGGGATGGAGGGGAGGAGGGTTAGAGGATGGATGGTTAGAGGATGGAGGATGGAGGGTTAGAGGGGTGGAGGGTTTGAGGATGGAGGGTTAGAGGATGGAGGGGTGGAGGGGTGGATGGAGGGGTGGAGGGGTGGATGGAGGGTGGAGGGTAGAGGGTAAGAGGATGGAGGGTTAGAGGATGGAGTGGTGGAGGATCGAGGGGTGAGGATGGAGAGGTAGAGCATGGAGGGGTGGAGGGTGGATGGAGGGGTGGATGGAGGGTGGAGGGGTGGATGGAGGGTGGAGGGGTAGAGGGTAAGAGGATGGAGGGTTAGAGGATGGAGTGGTGGAGGATCGAGGGGTGTAGGATGGGAGAGGTAGAGCATGGAGGGTGGAGGGGGTGGATGGAGGGGTGGATGGAGGGTGGAGGGGGTAGAGGGTGGATGGGCAGAGGGTAAGAGGATGGAGGGTTAGAGGATGGAGTGGTGGAGTGGTGGAGGATCGAGGGGGTGGAGGGGTGGATGGATAGGAAGAGGGGATCATATTTCATGTCTGGGAGGGTGGATCATGAACACAGCTTCCTCCTGCAGCATCTGTACCTGCATCCCAAATGGCACCCTATTCCTAAGAAGTGCATTCGTTTTGACCTGGGGGCTGCAACACATCCTTTTCTGCTGCTCCTGCAGTGACAAGCTACACAGAGATTGAAGAGGAGGGGAGGTGACAGGAGTGACAGGCTATAAGGAGACTGAAGAGGAGGAAGAGGAGGAAGAGGTGACAGGCTAATAGGAGACTGAAGAGGAGAAGAGGAGAAGAGGAGGAAGAGGTGACAGGCTATAAGGACACTGAAGAGGAGGAAGAGGAGGAAGAGGTGACAGGCTATAAGGAGACTGAAGAGGAGGAAGAGGAGGAAGAGGTGACAGGCTATAAGGAGACTGAAGAGGAGGAAGAGGAGGAAGAGGAGGAAGAGGTGACAGGCTATAAGGAGACTGAAGAGGAGGAAGAGGAGGAAGAGGTGACAGGCTATAAGGAGACTGAAGAGGAGGAAGAGGAGGAAGAGGTGACAGGCTATAAGGAGACTGAAGAGGAGGAAGAGGAGGAAGAGGTGACAGGCTATAAGGAGACTGAAGGAGGAAGAGGTGACAGGCTATAAGGAGACTGAAGAGGAGGAAGAGGTGACAGAGGAGTGACAGGCTATAAAGGAGACTGAAGAGGAGGAAGAGGAGGAAGAGGTGACAGGCTATAAGGAGACTGAAGAGGAGGAAGAGGAGGAAGAGGTGACAGGTAATAAGGAGACTGAAGAGGAGGAAGAGGAGGAAGAGGTGACAGGCTATAAGGAGACTGAAGAGGAGGAAGAGGAGGAAGAGGTGAAGGCTATAAGGAGACTGAAGAGGAGGAAGAGGAGGAAGAGGTGACAGGCTATAAGGAGACTGAAGAGGAGGAAGAGGAGGAAGAGGTGACAGGAGTGACAGGCTATAAGGAGACTGAAGAGGAGGAAGAGGAGGAAGAGGTGACAGGCTATAAGGAGACTGAAGAGGAGGAAGAGGAGGAAGAGGTGACAGGCTATAAGGAGACTGAAGAGGAGGAAGAGGTGACAGGCTATAAGGAGACTGAAGAGGAGGAAGAGGAGGAAGAGGTGACAGTCTAATAGGAGACTGAAGAGGAGGAAGAGGAGGAAGAGGAGGAAGAGGTGACAGGCTATAAGGAGACTGAAGAGGAGGAAGAGGTGACAGGCTATAAGGAGACTGAAGAGGAGGAAGAGGAGGAAGAGGTGACAGTCTAATAGGAGACTGAAGAGGAGGAAGAGGAGGAAGAGGAGGAAGAGGTGACAGGCTATAAGGAGACTGAAGAGGAGGAAGAGGAGGAAGAGGTGACAGGCTATAAGGAGACTGAAGAGGAGGAAGAGGAGGAAGAGGAGGAAGAGGTGACAGGCTCTCAGGAGACTGAAGAAGAAGAGGAGGAAGAGGAGGAAGAGGTGACAGGCTATAAGGAGACTGAAGAGGAGGAAGAGGAGGAAGAGGAGGAAGAGGTGACAGGCTATAAGGAGACTGAAGAGGAGGAAGAGGAGGAAGAGGTGACAGGCTATAAGGAGACTGAAGAGGAGGAAGAGGAGGAAGAGGTGACAGGCTATAAGGAGACTGAAGAGGAGGAAGAGGAGGAAGAGGTGACAGGCTATAAGGAGACTGAAGAGGAGGAAGAGGAGGAAGAGGAGGAAGAGGTGACAGGCTATAAGGAGACTGAAGAGAAGGAAGAGGAGGAAGAGGAGGAAGGAGGAAGAGGTGACAGGCTATAAGGAGACTGAAGAGGAGGAAGAGGAGGAAGAGGTGACAGGCTAATAGGAGACTGAAGAGGAGGAAGAGGAGGAAGAGGTGACAGGCTATAATGAGACTGAAGAGGAGGAAGAGGAGGAAGAGGTGACAGGCTATAAGGAGACTGAAGAGGAGGAAGAGGAGGAAGAGGTGACAGTCTAATAGGAGACTGAAGAGGAGGAAGAGGAGGAAGAGGTGACAGTCTAATAGGAGACTGAAGAGGAGGAAGAGGAGGAAGAGGTGACAGGCTATAAGGACACTGAAGAGGAGGAAGAGGAGGAGGTGACAGGCTATAAGGAGACTGAAGAGGAGGAAGAGGAGGAAGAGGTGACAGTCTAATAGGAGACTGAAGAGGAGGAGGAGGAAGAGGTGACAGGCTATAAGGAGACTCAAGAGGAGGAAGAGGAGGAAGAGGTGACAGGCTATAAGGAGACTCAAGAGGAGGAAGAGGAGGAAGAGGAGGAAGAGGTGACAGGCTATAAGGAGACTGAAGAGGAGGAAGAGGAGGAAGAGGAGGAAGAGGTGACAGGCTATAAGGAGACTGAAGAGGAGGAAGAGGAGGAAGATCCTGTGGTGACAGGCTATAAGGAGACTGAAGAGAAGGAAGAGGAGGAAGAGGAGGAAGAGGAGGAAGAGGTGACAGGCTATAAGGAGACTGAAGAGGAGGAAGAGGAGGAAGAGGTGACAGGCTATAAGGAGACTGAAGAGGAGGAAGAGGAGGAAGAGGTGACAGGCTATAATGAGACTGAAGAGGAGGAAGAGGAGGAAGAGGTGACAGGCTATAAGGAGACTGAAGAGGAGGAAGAGGAGGAAGAGGTGACAGTCTAATAGGAGACTGAAGAGGAGGAAGAGGAGGAAGAGGTGACAGTCTAATAGGAGACTGAAGAGGAGGAAGAGGAGGAAGAGGTGACAGGCTATAAGGACACTGAAGAGGAGGAAGAGGAGGAAGAGGTGACAGGCTATAAGGAGACTGAAGAGGAGGAAGAGGAGGAAGAGGTGACAGTCTAATAGGAGACTGAAGAGGAGGAAGAGGAGGAAGAGGTGACAGGCTATAAGGAGACTCAAGAGGAGGAAGAGGAGGAAGAGGTGACAGGCTATAAGGAGACTCAAGAGGAGGAAGAGGAGGAAGAGGAGGAAGAGGTGACAGGCTATAAGGAGACTGAAGAGGAGGAAGAGGAGGAAGAGGAGGAAGAGGTGACAGGCTATAAGGAGACTGAAGAGGAGGAAGAGGAGGAAGAGGTGACAGGCTATAAGGAGACTGAAGAGGAGGAAGAGGAGGAAGAGGTGACAGGCTATAAGGAGACTGAAGAGGAGGAAGAGGAGGAAGAGGAGGAAGAGGTGACAGGCTCTCAGGAGACTGAAGAGGAAGGAGAGTGAGAAATATAGGGCTGCCGTTGTGTCTCAAATGGCACACTATTCCCTATAAAGTGCACTACTTTACCAATTTAAAACATAGGGATTTGGAGAAGAACACGTTGAAATATTCTAATGGACTATCCTGTGCTTCAGGGTTACGCATAAGAAATATGGATTTTAAACATCATATTAACTGTCAACATCCTGTAGTTCCCTCTTTCTTCATTGGCTGGCTAGTTACCCATTTACGAGCTATGCGCGCCCTGCAAACATTTCCTGAATTAAATAGTGATTTGTTTTCCTTTACAAGGTGGACTCTCCCTTCCCTCAGTAATAGCTTTTCAGACCCAGGCAGGGGAGCAATATGAATCCGCGTGTGCACCTGCCAATACCTAGTTTAAGATACCTAGAATAATTACGGAGCGATCCAGACCCTATCAGAGACCCGTAGAAGGTCATTTAATATGTGATCGTGATTTACAGCAGAGATTCAGATCTTCTCCCATTGAGGCCAACTGAGCAATGGCCATTTTAACTGACGTGTCACTGATCAGTGTGTGTGTGTGTGTGTGTGTGTGTGTGTGTGTGTGTGTGTGTGTGTGTGTGTGTGTGTGTGTGTGTGTGTGTGTGTGTGTGTGTGTGCGTGTGAGAGAGAGAGAGGTAAGGGGTAGCCTGAGCTACAGTTGAAGTCAGTAGTTTACATACACTGAGGTTGGAGTCATTAAATCTCGTTTTTCAACCACTCCACAAATTTCTTGTTAGCAAACTATAGTTTTGGCAAGTCGGTTAGGACATCTTCTTTGTGCATGACACAAGTCATTTTTCCAACAATTGTTAATTTATAATTCACTGTATCACAATTCCAGTGGGTCAGAAGCTTACATACACAAAGTTGACTGTGCCTTTAAACAGCTTGGAATATTCCAGGAAAATTATGTGGCTTTAGAAGCTTCTGATGGGCTATTTGACCTCATTTGAGTCAATTGGATGTGTACCTGGGGATGTATTTCAAGGCCTACCTTCAAACTCAGTGCCTCTTTGCTTGATATCATGGGAGAATCAAAATAAATCAGTCAAGACCTCCAAAAATGGTAGACCTCCACAAGTCTGGTTCATCCTTGGGAGCAATTTCCAAATGCCTGAAGGTACCACGTTCATCTGTACAAACAATAGTACGCAAGAATAAACACCATGGGACCACGCAGCCGTCATACCGCTCAGGAAGGAGACACGTTTTTGTCTCCTAGAGATGAACGTACTTTTGTGCGAAAAGTGCAAATCAATCATTCACGTTCGTTGTACAAAGGAGACCAAGGTGCAGTCTTCTTTATTTACAGAATGAACACTGAACAAACTACAAAATAACAAAACAAACCGTGACGCTATATGGATAGTGCAGACAGACAACTAAACATAGGACAAGAACCCACCAACACCAAAGGGGAAATGGCTACCTAAATAGGATCCCCAATCAGAGACAACGATAAACAGCTGCCTCTGATAGGGAACCATATCAGGCCACCATAAACATACAAAAACCCTAGACAAAGATAAAAACTAGCGTATCCACCCTAGTCACACCCTGACCTCACCAAAATATAAAGAAACCAGAGATATGTCAGGTCAGGCTGTGACATGAGAGATGCTGGAGGAAACAGGTACAAAATAATAACCTGAAGGAGGAAAATTCTGTGAAAATATTGAAGCAGCATGTCAAGACATCAGTCAGAAAGTTAAAGCTTGGTCACAAATGGTTCTTCCAAATGGACAAAGACACCAAAGCATACTTCCAAAGTTGTGGCAAAATGGCTTAAGGACAACAAAGTCAAGGTATTGGAGTGACCATCACAAAGCCCTGCCCTCAATCGTATAGAAAATTTGAGGGCCGAACTGAAAAAGCATGTGCGAGCAAGGGGGCCTACAAACCTGACTCAGTTACACCAGCTCTGTTCGGAGGAATGGGCCAAAATTCACCCAACTTATTGTCGGAAGTTTGTGGAAGGCTACCCGAAACGTTTGACACAAGTTAATAAACAATTTAAAGGCAATGCTACCAAATACTAATTGAGTGTATGTAAACTTCTGACCCACTGGGAATGTGATGAAATAAATAAAAGCTGCAATAAATAATTCTCTCTACTATCATTCTGACATTTCAAATTCTTAAAATGAAGTGGTGATCCGAGCCGACCTAAGACAGGGAATTTGTACTCTGATTAACTGTCAGTAATTGTGAAAAACTGAGTTTAAATGTATTTGACTAAAGGTGTATGTAAACTTCCAGCTGTAAATGACTTCAAAAGGAATCTCCAACCTAAATCTAATGAAATTCTGCTGAGTGGGTCTGGAGAGGAACGTAACTCTAATGGTGAACCTGAACGAAGACACACAACACCATGTAGTACCACCATGTAGTACCACCCACAACACCAGGTAGTACCACCCACAACACCATGTAGTACCACCCACAACACCATGTAGTACCACCCACAACACCATGTAGTACCACCAACAACACCATGTAGTACCACCCACAACACCATGTAGTACCACCATGTAGTACCACCCCCAACACCATGTAGTACCACCCACAACACCAGGTAGTACCACCCACAACACCATGTAGTACCACCCACAACACCATGTAGTACCACCCACAACACCATGTAGTACCACCACAACACCATGTAGTACCACCCACAACACCATGTAGTACCACCATGTAGTACCACCCCAACACCATGTAGTACCACCCACAACACCAGGTAGTACCACCCACAACACCATGTAGTACCACCCACAACACCATGTAGTACCACCCACAACACCATGTAGTACCACCCACAACACAGCACCATGAAGTACCACCCACAACACCATGTAGTACCACCATGTAGTACCACCCCCAACACCATGTAGTACCACCCGCAACACCATGTAGTACCACCCACAACACCATGTAGTACCACCATGTAGTACCACCCACAACACCATGTAGTACCACCCACAACACCATGTAGTACCACCATGTAGTACCACCCCCAACACCATGTAGTACCACCCGCAACACCATGTAGTACCACCCACAACACCATGTAGTACCACCCACAACACCATGTAGTACCACCATGTAGTACCACCCACAACACCATGTAGTACCACCCACAACACCATGTAGTACCACCATGTAGTACCACCCCCAACATCATGTAGTACCACCCCCAACACCATGTAGTACCACCCACAACACCATGTAGTACCACCCACAACACCATGTAGTATCACCCCCAACACCATGTAGTACCACCCACAACACCATGTAGTACCACCCACAACACCATATAGTACCACCCACAGCACCATGTAGTACCACCCACAACACCATGTAGTACCACCCACAGCACCATGTAGTATCACCCACAACACCATGTAGTACCACCCACAACACCATGCAGTATCACCCACAACACCATGTAGTACCACCCACAACACCATGCAGTATCACCCACAACACCATGTAGTACCACCCACAACACCATGTAGTACCACCCACAACACAGCACCATGTAGTACCACCACAACACCATGTAGTACCACCCACAACACCATGTAGTACCACCCACAACACCATGTAGTACCACCCACAACACCATGTAGTACCACCCACAACACCATGTAGTATCACCCCCAACACCATGTAGTACCACCCACAACACCATGTAGTACCACCCACAACACCATATAGTACCACCCACAACACCATATAGTACCACCCACAGCACCATGTAGTACCACCCACAACACCATGTAGTACCACCCACAGCACCATGTAGTATCACCCACAACACCATGTAGTACCACCCACAACACCATGCAGTATCACCCACAACACCATGTAGTACCACCCACAACACCATGCAGTATCACCCACAACACCATGTAGTACCACCCACAACACCATGTAGTACCACCCACAACACCATGCAGTATCACCTACAACACCATGTAGTACCACCCACAACACCATGTAGTACCACCCACAACACCATGTAGTACCACCCACAACACAGCACCATGTAGTACCACCCCAACACCATGTAGTACCACCCACAACACCATGTAGTACCAACCACAAAACAAAACACCATGTAGTACCACCCACAACACCATGTAGTACCACCCACAACACCATGTAGTTCCACCCACAACACCATGTAGTACCACCCAACAACACAACACCATGTAGTACCACCCAACAACACAGCAGCATGTCGTGGTGATGGTTGCTTATAATGGGCCTCTATAAGCCTATGTAGATATTCCATGAAAAAATCTGCCGTTTCCAGCTACAATAGTCATTTACAACATTAACAATGTATTTCTGATCAGTTTGATGTTATATTAATGGACCAAAAAATGTGCTTTTCTTTCAAAAACAAGGACATTTCTAAGTGACGCCACATTTTTTAAAGGCAGTGTGCATACAAACATATAGATGAGTAACGACAGAGCGGCAGAGGCAAGATGCAATAGATGGTGAAAAAAATACAGTATACACATATGAGATGAGTAATGCAAGATATATAAACATGATTAAAGTGACTCGTGTTCCATTTATTAAAGTGGCCAATGAAATCAAGTCTGTATGTAGGCAAATGGATCAACTACAGTAGGGTTACATGCATCAACTAGAGACAGCTGGGTAGTGGGACAGTGGAGAGAGGGAGTGGGAGAGGAAGAAGGACAGAGTGACGGATGTCGAAGGAGAGACGGATGGAGGAAGGAACAGAGAGGGGGATTGTGGGACGAGAAGGAGAGAGGGATGGAGGAAGGAACAGAGAGGGGGATTGTGGGACGAGAAGGAGAGCGGGATGGAGGAAGGAACAGAGAGGGGGATTGTGGGACGAGAAGGAGAGAGGGATGGAGGAAGGAACAGAGAGGGGGATTGTGGGACGAGAAGGAGAGAGGGATGGAGGAAGGAACAGAGAGGGGGATTGTGGGACAAGAAGGAGAGAGGGATGGAGGAAGGAACACAGAGAGGGATTGTGGGACAGAAGGAGAGAGGGATGGAGGAAGGAACAGAGAGAGGGATTGTGGGACGAGAAGGAGAGAGGGCTGGAGGAAGGAAACAGAGAGGGATTGTGGGACGAGAAGGAGAGAGGGATGGAGGAAGGAACAGAGAGAGGGATTGTGGGACGAGAAGGAGAGAGGGATGGAGGAAGGAACAGAGAGGGGGATTGTGGGACGAGAAGGAGAGAGGGATGGAGGAAGGAACAGAGGGGGATTGTGGGACGAGACCCAGAGAGGGATGGAGGAAGGAACAGAGAGGGGGATTGTGGGACGAGAAGGAGAGAGGGATGGAGGAAGGAACAGAGAGGGGGATTGTGGGACGAGAAGGAGAGAGGGATGGAGGAAGGAACAGCAGGGGGATGTGGGAAGAGAAGGAGAGAGGGATGGAGGAAGGAACAGAGAGGGGGATTGTGGGACGAGAAGGAGAGAGGGATGGAGGAAGGAACAGAGAGGGGGATTGTGGGACGAGAAGGAGAGAGGGATGGAGGAAGGAACAGAGAGAGGGATTGTGGGAGAGAAAGAGAGAGGGATGGAGGAAGGAACAGAGAGAGGGATTGTGGGACGAGAAAGAGTTAGGGATGGAGGAAGGAACAGAGAGGGGGATTGTGGGACGAGAAGGAGAGAGGGATGGAGGAAGGAACAGAAGGGGGATTGTGGGACGAGAAGGAGAGAGGGATGGAGGAAGGAACAGAGAGGGGGATTGTGGGACGAGAAGGAGAGAGGGATGGAGGAAGGAACAGAGAGGGGGATTGTGGGATGAGAAGGAGAGATCAAGTCTGTATGTAGCCAAATGGATCAACTATGGAGGAAGGAACAGAGAGGGGGATTGTGGGACGAGAAGGAGAGAGGGATGGAGGAAGGAACAGAGAGGGGGATTGTGGGACGAGAAGGAGAGAGGGATGGAGGAAGGAACAGAGAGGGGGATTGTGGGACGAGAAGGAGAGAGGGATGGAGGAAGGAACAGAGAGGGGGATTGTGGGAAGAGAAGGAGAGAGGGATGGAGGAAGGAACAGAGAGGGGGATTGTGGGACGAGAAGGAGAGAGGGATGGAGGAAGGAACAGAGAGGGGGATTGTGGGACGAGAAGGAGAGAGGGATGGAGGAAGGAACAGAGAGAGGGATTGTGGGACGAGAAGAGAGAGGGATGGAGGAAGGAACAGAGAGAGGGATTGTGGGACGAGAAAGAGAGAGGGATGGAGGAAGGAACAGAGAGGGGGATTGTGGGACGAGAAGGAGAGAGGGATGGAGGAAGGAACAGAGAGGGGATTGTGGGACGAGAAGGAGAGAGGGATGGAGGAAGGAACAGAGAGAGGGATTGTGGGACGAGAAGGAGAGAGGGATGGAGGAAGGAACAAAGAGGGGGATTGTGGGACGAGAAGGAGAGAGGGATGGAGGAAGGAACAGAGAGGGGGATTGTGGAACGAGAAGGAGAGAGGGATGGAGGAAGGAACAGAGAGGGGGATTGTGGGACGAGAAGGAGAGAGGGATGGAGGAAGGAACAGAGAGGGTGATTGTGGGACAAGAAGGAGAGAGGGATGGAGGAAATAACAGAGAGTAGGATTGTGGGACGAGAAGGAGAGAGGGATGGAGGAAGGAACAGAGAGGGTGATTGTGGGACAAGAAGGAGAGAGGGATGGAGGAAGGAACAGAGAGGGGGATTGTGGGACGAGAAGGAGAGAGGGATGGAGGAAGGAACAGAGAGGGGATTGTGGGACGAGAAGGAGAGAGGGATGGAGGAAGGAACAGAGAGGGGGATTGTGGGACGAGAAGGAGAGAGGGATGGAGGAAGGAACAGAGAGAGGGATTGTGGGACGAGAAGGAGAGAGGGATGGAGGAAGGAACAGAGAGGGGGATTGTGGGACGAGAAGGAGAGAGGGATGGAGGAAGGAACAGAGAGAGGGATTGTGGGACGAGAAGGAGAGAGGGATGGAGGAAGGAACAGAGAGGGGGATTGTGGGACGAGAAGGAGAGAGGGATGGAGGAAGGAACAGAGAGGGGGATTGTGGGACGAGAAGGAGAGAGGGATGGAGGAAGGAACAGAGAGGGGGATTGTGGGACGAGAAGGAGAGAGGGATGGAGGAAGGAACAGAGAGGGGGATTGTGGGACGAGAAGGAGAGAGGGATGGAGGAAGGAACAGAGAGAGGGATTGTGGGACGAGAAGGAGAGAGGGATGGAGGAAGGAACAGAGAGGGGATTGTGGGATGAGAAGGAGAGAGGGATGGAGGAAGGAACAGAGAGGGGGATTGTGGGACGAGAAGGAGAGAGGGATGGAGGACGGAACAGAGAGGGGGATTGTGGGACGAGAAGGAGAGAGGGATGGAGGAAGGAACAGAGAGGGGGATTGTGGGACAGAAGGAGAGAGGGATGGAGGAAAGAACAGAGAGGGGGATTGTGGGATTGAGAAGGGAGAGGGATGGAGGAAGGAACAGAGAGGGTGATTGTGGGACGAGAAGGAGAGAGGGATGGAGGACGGAACAGAGAGGGGGATTGTGGGACGAGAAGGAGAGAGGGATGGAGGAAGGAACAGAGAGGGGGATTGTGGGACGAGAGGGAGAAGGGATGGAGGAAGGAACAGAGACTGGGTGATTGTGGGACGAGAAGGAGAGGATGGATAGAGAGAGATAAAGTGATGGATGAAACGATGGATGGAGAGACACAGCCATATAAGTGATACACTTTCTCACTGGATCTGAAAACTTTCTCATCAATGATGAACACATTGGCCAACGTAGGAGGGAATACCTCCATGTCACTGTTACATTGAACTGGGTGAATGACAGTAACCTAAACCTATCGCTGTTACATTGAACTGTGTGAATGACAGTAACCTAAACCTATCACTGTTACATTGAACTGGGTGAATATGAATGACAGTAACCTAAACCTGTCACTGTTACATTGAACTGGGTGAATATGAATGACAGTAACCTAAACCTGTCACTGTTACATTGAACTGGGTGAATATGAATGACAGTAACCTAAACCTATCACTGTTACATTGAACTGGGTGAATATGAATGACAGTAACCTAAACCTGTCACTGTTACATTGAACTGGGTGAATATGAATGACAGTAACCTAAACCTGTCACTGTTACATTGAACTGGGTGAATATGAATGACAGTAACCTAAACCTGTCACTGTTACATTGAACTGGGTGAATGGAATATGAATGACAGTAACCTAAACCTGTCACTGTTACATTGAACTGGGTGAATATGAATGACAGTAACCTAAACCTATCACTGTTACATTGAACTGGGTGAATGGAAAATGAATAACTGTCATTCAATATGCTGTAACAGACGTAAGGCCATCCTCATAAAAAAATGTATCGTCCTCCCTCATTTTAAACGGCACCAACCGCCACTGACTTTCACTGTCCCCTATCCCCCTGCAGCCATTGGCTCCTTCACTATCCCCCTGCAGCCATTGGCCCCGTCACTATCCCCCTGCAGCCATTGGCTCCTTCACTATCCCCCTGCAGCCATTGGCTCCTTCACTATCCCCCTGCAGCCATTGGCCCCGTCACTATCCCCTGCAGCCATTGGCCCCTTCACTATCCCCCTGCAGCCATTGGCTCCTTCACTATCCCCCTGCAGCCATTGGCTCCTTCACTATCCCACTGCAGCCATTGGCTCCTTCACTATCCCCCTGCAGCCATTGGCCCGTCACTATATCCCCAGCCACTGCAGCACAGATATGGTAATTACCTTAGACAGTGTTAGTGACACGGTTTGAATCTAAGATTGCTAATGACCGCAGGAAAATATCTAACACGATGACAAATGATGACCATAATGGCAGGAAAATATGGCTAACATGATGACAAATGATGACCATAATGACAGCAGGAAAATATGGCTAACACGATGACAAATGATGACCATAATGACAGCAGGAAAATATGGCTAACACGATGACAAATGATGACCATAATGACAGCAGGAATACATAGCAAACATGATGACAAGCGATGACCATAATGTATCAACACACCCATGCTGCATGCAGCACGTACAATACAGTCACCATACTGTACAATACAGTCACCATACTGGTCACCATACTGTACAATACAGTCACCATACCGCAGCCAATACAGTCACCATACAGTCACCATACTGCAGTCACAATACTGTCACTAGTCCCCGTGCAGCCATTGTACAATACAGTCATCCCCCTGTACATACAGTCACCATACAGTCACCATACTGTACAATACGGGCACCATACTGTACAATACAGTCACTGCAGCCATACTGTACAATACAGTCACCCTACTGTCACAATACAGTCACACTACTGTACAATACAGTCACCATTGTACAATCACAGTCACCATACTGTACAATATAGTCACCATACTGTACAATACAGTCACCATCCCCGTACAATACAGTCACCATTGGTCACCATACTGTACAATACAGTCACAATAATCCAATACAGTCACCAGTCACCATACAATGTCACCTTTCAATACAGTCACCATACTGAACAATACAGTCAGCATACAGTAGGATACAGTCACCATACGGTACAATACAGTCACCATACTGTACAATACAGTCAGCATACAGTCACCAAACAGTAGGATACAGTCACCATACTGTACATTACAGTCACCATACAGTCACAATACTGTACAATACAGTCAGCAAACAGTCACCATACTGTACAATATAGTCACCATACCGTACTATACAGTCACCACATAGTACAATACAGTCACCATACAGTCACCATACAGTCACCATACTGTACAATACAGTCACCATACAGTCACCATACTGTACAATACAGTCCCCATACTGTACAATACAGTCACCATACAGTCACCATACTGCACAGTACAGTCACCATACAGTCACCATACAATCACCATGCAGGATACAGTCACCATACTGTACAATACAGTCAGCATACAGTCATCATACTGTACAATACAGTCACCATACAGTAGGATAGATCACCATACATTCACAATACTGTAAGATACAGCAGTGTACTTCAGATCTATGCTGAACACACAGTAGATTGTGAGCACATTTCACAGTCACCATACTGTACAATACAGTCACCATACAGTCAGCATACTGTACAATACAGTCACCATACTGTACAATACAGTCACCATACTGTACAATACAGTCACCATACAGAAGGATACAGCCACCATACAGTAGGATACAGTCACCATACGGTACAATACAGTCACCATACTGTATAATACAGTCACCATACTGTACAATACAGTCAGCATACAGTCACCATACTGTACAATACAGTCACCATACAGTACAATAAAGTCACCATACAGTCACCATACTGTACAATACAGTCACCATACTGTACAATACAGTCACCATACTGTACAATACAGTCACCATACGGTACAATACAGTCACCACACTGTACAATACAGTCAGCATACAGTCACCATACCGTACAATACAGTCACCACACTGTACAATAGTCACCATACTGTACAATACAGTCACCATACAGTCACCATACTGTACAATATAGTCACCATACCGTACAATACAGTCACCACACTGTACAATAGTCACTATATTGTACAATACAGTCAACATACAGTCACCATACTGTACAATACAGTCACCATACAGTCACCATACAGTCACCATACTGTACAATACAGTCACCATACTCTACAATACAGTCACCATACAGCCACCATACTGCACATTACAGTCACCATACAGTCACCATACTGCACAATACAGTCACCATACAGTCACCATAGTCACCATAGTCACCATGCTGTACAATACAGTCACCATACAGTCACCATACTGTACAATACAGTCACCATACTGTACAATACAGTCACCATAATGTACAATACAGTCACCATACTGTACAATACACAGCATACAGTCACCATACTGTACAATACAGTCACAGTAGGATACAGTCACCACACAGTCACCATACAGTAGGATACAGTCACCATACAGTCACCATACTGTACAATACAGTCACCATACAGATACAGTCACCACACAGTCACCATACAATAGGATACAGTCACCATACAGTCACCATACAGTAGGATACAGTCACCATACAGTCAACATACAGTAGGATACAGTCACCACACAGTCACCATACAGTAGGATACAGTATACCATACAGTAGGATATAGTCACTATACAGTAGGATACAGTCACCATACAGTCACCATACAGTAGGATACTGTCACCATACAGTAGGATACAGTCACCATACAGTCACCATACAGTACAATACAGTCACCATACAGTCATACATACTGTACACAGTACCATACAGTCACACATACAGTAGGATACAGTCTCCATACAGTCACCATACATACAGTCACAATACAGTCACCATACAGTAGGATACAGTGTATCAGTCCATACTGATACAGTCACCACACAGTCACCATACAGTAGGATACAGTCACCATGTGTAGGATACAGTCTCCATACAGTCACCATACAGTACAATACAGTCACCATACACAATACAGTCTCCATACAGTCACCATAGGATACAGTCTCCATACAGTCACCATACAGGATACAGTCCATACACATACAGTAGGATACAGTCACCATACAGTAGGATACAGTCACCATACAGTAGGTACTGTCACCATACAGTCACCATACTGTATACAGTCATCATACTGTACAATACAGTCACCATACAGTAGGATACACCATACATTCACATACAGATCACCATACAGTCTCCATACAGTCACCATACTGTACAATACAGTCACCATACTGTACAATACAGTCACCATACTGTACAATACAGTCACCATAATAGGAAGGATACAGCCACCATACAGTCACCATACTACAGTACTGTACAATACAGTCACCATACAGTACAATAAAGTCACCATACAGTCACCATACTGTACAAACAGTCACCATACTGTACAATACAGTCACCATACTGTACAATACAGTCACCATACAGTCACCATACTGTACAATACAGTCACCATACATACAGTACACCATACAGTCACCATACTGTACAATACAGTCAGCATACAGTCACCATACCAGTCACCATACAGTACAATACAGTCACCACACTGTACAATAGTCACTATATTGTACAATACAGTCACCATACAGTCACCATACTGTACAATACAGTCACCATACAGTCACCATACAGTCACCATACTGTACAATACAGTCACCATACTCTACAATACAGTCACCATACAGCCACCATACTGCACATTACAGTCACCATACAGTCACCATACTGCACAATACAGTCACCATACAGTCACCATAGTCACCATAGTCACCATGCTGTACAATACAGTCACCATACAGTCACCATACTGTACAATACAGTCACCATACTGTACAATACAGTCACCATAATGTACAATACAGTCACCATACTGTACAATACAGTCAGCATACAGTCACCATACTGTACAATACAGTCACCATACAGTAGGATACAGTCACCACACAGTCACCATACAGTAGGATACAGTCACCACACAGTCACCATACTGTACAATACAGTCACCATACAGTAGGATACAGTCACCACACAGTCACCATACAATAGGATACAGTCACCATACAGTCACCATACAGTAGGATACAGTCACCATACAGTCAACATACAGTAGGATACAGTCACCACACAGTCACCATACAGTAGGATACAGTAACCATACAGTAGGATATAGTCACTATACAGTAGGATACAGTCACCATACAGTCACCATACAGTAGGATACTGTCACCATACAGTAGGATACAGTCACCATACAGTCACCATACAGTACAATACAGTCACCATACAGTCACCATACTGTACAATACAGTCACCATACAGTAGGATACAGTCACCACACAGTCACCATACAGTAGGATACAGTCTCCATACAGTAGGATACAGTCTCCATACAGTCACCATACAGTAGGATACAGTCTCCATACAGTCACCATACAGTAGGATACAGTCACCATACAGTCACCATACAGTAGGATACAGTCACCACACAGTCACCATACAGTAGGATACAGTCACCATACAGTAGGATACAGTCTCCATACAGTCACCATACAGTAGGATACAGTCTCCATACAGTCACCATACAGTAGGATACAGTCTCCATACAGTCACCATACAGTAGGATACAGTCTCCATACAGTCACCATACAGTAGGATACAGTCTCCATACAGTCACCATACAGTAGGATACAGTCACCATACAGTAGGATACAGTCACCATACAGTAGGATACTGTCACCATACAGTAGGAAACAGTCTCCATACAGTAGGATACAGTCTCCATACAGTCACCATACAGTAGGATACAGTCTCCATACAGTCACCATACAGTAGGATACAGTCACCATACATTCACAATACTGTAGGATACAGCAGTGTACTTCAGATCTATGCTGAACGCACAGTAGATTGTGAGCACATTTCACAAAGTCCAATATCCAACAGAAACCTTGATGAGAACAGAGCAGTTATTCATCTGTGCTGTAGTACTACAAGGTATACCTGCTGCCTGGGACAACTTCACCCCTCTTTTGCTCTCCTCTCCTCTACTCTCTTCACAAACACTATAAGTGACGATCCAGAAATACAAAAAATAACATTGTGCTCCCTCCCCTTCCCGTCCCTCTCTCTCTCACTCTCTCTCTCTCTGTGTGGAGCAAAACCAGTGAGAGTATACACCACACACAAAACCAGTGGGGTTACAGTTACACCCTCTCCCCTCCTTCCCTCTTTTTCGAATCCTTCCCTTTCTTACTTTGGCAGGCAGGGAAGAGCTGGGTTTCTCCAGGAGGTCCCAAAGCTTCTTCCTCTTCTCCTGGCAGCAGGTGTTATCAAACTCAATCTCTCCCTCTCTCTCTTTCAGCGTCTCCGCCTCCCTCCGCAGCTCCTCATTCATCTGTTCTTTCTTCTGGTGGTACCGGGCCTGGCAGCAGGACTCCAGGTAGATCTCATCTATACCCCAGTAGTCGAGCTCCTGGCCGAACGACAGGGCGCACATCTCCTCCATCATGTGCAGCTTCCCTGTGCGGTAGAAGTTGAGGATCGAGGTGAAGGCGCCCGGGTGCCGGTCAAAGAAGTATTCGTTCTCATGGAGGCTGTAGTCGTCGCAGACCTCCATCAGGCTCTCGTGGGTGTTGCAGTCGCGGAGCTTTCCCAGGCGGGTACGGGGCAGCCGGTCCAGCGTCCGCCACAGGACCTCGTGGTTTAGACCTCCCACGTTGATGCGGACCCTCCTGGAGCGGGCCTTGGTGCGGATGATTTGGATGGGCTCTGGGGGGAGGGAGGTTACCCCTGGGTGGTTGTTACCCCGTGGAGTGTTTAGGGGGGTCTTAGGTCCAACTGTCTCAGCCATGGTGGTGTGTTATTGGAGGAGCAGGGATGGAGGACAGGAGGAGGAGGCTTATCTGGGGAGGAAATGAGGGGAAATAAAAAGGAGCAGAATTATTTTGGGTCCTCATTAGACAACTTCCTCCATGGCTGAGAGAAAGAAGACTCACAAAGAGAGAGAGAGAGAGTGAGAGAGAGAGAGAGAACAATGTACTGAGCAAATGTCAAATTGGCTTTTTACCAAATTACCGTACAACAGACCATGTATTCACCCTGCACACCCTAATTGACAACCAAACAAACCAAACCAAAGACAAAGTCTTCTCATGCTTTGTTGATTTCAAAAAAGCCTTTGACTCAATTTGGCATATACAAAATTGATGGAAAGTGGTTTTGGGGGTAAAACATACGACATTATAAAATCCATGTACATGTAACGGATGTGAAATGGCTAGCTTAGTTAGCGGTGGTTCAATCGGTGTCATCACTTGCTCTGAGACCATAAACTAGTGGTTCCCCTTGCTCTGCAAGGGCCGCGGCTTTTATGGAGCGATGGGTAACGATGCTTCGTGGGTGACTGTTGTTAATGTGTGGGTCCCTGGTTCACGCCCGGGTATGGGCGAGGGGACGGTCTAAAGTTATACTGTTACATACACAAACAACAAGTGTGCGGTTAAAATTGGCAAAAAAAACAAATTTCTTCCCACAGGGTCGTGGGGTGAGACAGGGATGCAGCTTAAGCCCCACCGTCTTCGACATACATATCAAAGTATTGGCGAGGGCACTAGAAAAGGGCCTACAGCAGCACCTAGAACTTCTGCACAGATTCTGCCTGGGCCCTGACAGTAAATCTCAGTAAGACCAAAATAATGGTGTTCCAAAAAAGGTCCAGTCACCAGGACCACAAATACAAATTCCATCTAGACACCATTGCCCTAGAGCACACAAAAAAAACTATACATACCTTGGCCTAAACATCAGCGCCACATGTAACTTCCACAAAACTGTGAACGATCTGAGAGACAAGGCAAGAAGGGCCTTCAACGCCATCAAAAGGAACATAAAATTCAACATACCAATTAGGATCTGGCTAAAAATAATTTAATCAGCCATAGAGCCCATTGCCCTTTATGGCTGTGAGGTCTGGGGTCCGCTCACCAACCAAGATTTCACAAAATGGGGAAAAACACCAAATTGAGACTCTGCATGCAGAATTCTGCAAAAATATCCTCCGTGTACAACATAGAACACCAAATAAACACAGAATTACATTTACATTTACATTTAAGCATTTGCAGACGCTCTTATCCAGAATTACAAATTGGTGAATTCACCTTCTGACATCCAGTACCCACAATAATTATCAAAATCCAGATAAGAGCAGATAAGAGACGTTAAATTATACAGCCACCTAAAAGGAAGTGATTCCCAAACCTTCCATAACAAAGCCATCACCTACAGAGAGATGAACCTGGAGAAGAGTCCCCTAAGCAAGCTGTTCCTGGGGCTCTGTTCACAAACACAAACACACCCCACAGAGCCCCAGGACAGCAGCACAATTAGACCCAACCAAATCATGAGAAAACAAAAAGATAATTAATTGACAAATTGGAAAGAATTAACAAAAAAACATAGCAAACTAGAATGCTATTTGTCCCTAAAAGAGAGTACACAGTGGCAGAATAACTGACCACTGTGACTGACCCAAAATTAAGGAAAGCTTTGACTATGTACAGACTCAGTGAGCATAGCCTTGCTATTGCGAAAGGCCGCAATAGGCAGGCCTGGCTCTCAAGAGAAGACAGGCTATGTGCACACTGCCCAAAAATGAGGTGGAAACTGAGCTGCACTTCCTAACCTTCTGCCCAATGTATGACCATATTAGAGACACATATTTCCCTCAGATTACACAGGTCCACAAAGAATTAGAAAACAAATCCAATTTTGATAAATTCCCATATCTACTGGGTGAAATTCCACCCTGTGCCATCACAGCAGAATGATTTGTGACCTGTTACCACAAGAAAAGGGCAACCAGTGAAGAACAAACACCATTGTAAATACAACCCATATTTATGTTTATTTATTTTCCCTTGTGTACTTTAACCATTTGTACATTGTTACAAGACTGTATATATACATAATATGACATTTGTAATGTCTTTATTGTTTTGAAACTTCTGTGAGTGTAATGTTTACTGTTAATTTTTATTGTTTATTTCACTTTTGTAAATTATCTACATCACTTGCTTTGGTAATGTTAACACATGTTTCCCATGCCAACAAAGCCCTTTGAATTGAATTGAATTGAGAGAGAGAGACAGAGGCAGGGACAGAGAGAGAAAGTGGTGTAGGGGTAAAACATATGACATAATTAAATCAATGTACACTGGCAATACGTGCAGCATTAAAATTGGTAAGAAAATAACATAATTCTTTAACCAGGGGCTTGGCCTTCGCCAGGGTTGCAATCTGAGCCCTGCACTCTTCAATATTGACATTATTTTTTTTTTGTTTTAATCCGCAGCCCCTGGTGTTAGTCTCCACAACTCAGAAGTTAAATGCCTACTCTTTGCAGATTACCTATGCCTGCTGTCACCCACAGCACATGGCCTACAGCAGAGCCTGGACCTGCTAGAACCGTACTGCCAGACCTGGGCCCTGGCAGTAAACCCCAAAACGACTAAAATAATGATTTTCCAGAGAATATCCAGATCTCAGGGTATTAGACCAAAGTTGTCAATTGGTACAAAATAAATAGAGTATTGCACACACTACAATTACTTAAAAATAAGCTCAACTGGACACCTTAAAGAGGCAGTGAATGAGCTGAGAGAGAAAGCACGCAGGGCATACTACGCCATTAAAAAGCTAATTCAAATTGAAATACCTATTACAAAACTAAAGCTAAAACTAATGGAATGTGTCATTGAACCAATTGCACTTTATGGCAGCGAAGTGTGGGGTCCACTTGCAAAACAAGATTTCATCAAATGGGACAAACACCCCATTGAAACCCTGCATACAGAGTTCTGTAAGATTCTCTTCCATGTCCAGAGGAAAACTACAAACAATGCATGCAAGTTTTGGAAACATCTAAAATACAGTGACCCCCTCTCATATCATTACCAAGCCCTGCAATGCCAAAACAAAACTATATTGCTTATTGGGAAACACAAGCACAAAGCAAAATGCAGTGCTAACTGGCCCTAAATCAACAGTGCACCGTGGCTAAATATTTGACCATGGTTACTGATCAAAACCTTAGAAAAACCTTGACAAAGTACAGGCTCAGTGAGCACAGCCTTGCCATTGAGAAGGGTAGACACAGGAAAACCTGGCTCCCTGTAGAGGAAGGCTGTGTCACCACTGCACCACAGCAGAACCTGAGACAGAGCTGCATTTCCTGACAAAATGTAAAAAATATAAAACAAGAGTGTCATTTTCCCAAATTTGAAACCCTTATTCAAGGTTTAAAAGACCTCTCTGATGAGGATGGGGTACCCGTAGAGAGCTGTGGGTTGGCAGCGCACTACATTGCTGCCTGCCATAAGATGAGGGACCGTGTCTGACAGACCAATCAACCTGCACATGTCCTCTACTGTATGCTTATTGTTGTTGTTCAGTGTATGGTTTGAATTAGAGAGAGAGACAGAGAGACAGAGAGACAGAGAGAGACAGAGAGAGACAGAGAGAGACAGAGAGAGAGAGAGACAGAGAGACACAGAGAGAGACAGAGAGAGACAGAGAGAGACAGAGAGAGACAGAGAAAGAGAGAGAGACACAGAGAGAGAGAGACAGAGAGAGACAGAGAGAGACAGAGAGAGACAGAGAGACAGAGAGAGAGAGAGAGAGACAGAGAGACAGAGAGAGAGAGAGAGAGAGAGAGAGACAGACAGAGACAGAGAGAGAGAGAGAGAGAGAGAGACAGAGAGACAGAGTTGGTATTGTGAGAAAAAACAGAAGAACCTGTATATTGCAAACTACCTGAGTGTGTTCAACAGAGGATTTCAAAAGAGAACAGAGGTTTTTTATAATGAAGAATGTATTTTTTTTTTAGTTGAATGATTGTTGTGTCTTTTTATGTTTGTCTGTTCAATACGTGTTTTATTAGGTTTATATTGTATTAGATTGTTTATGCATTTTATTAAATTGTACATGCAGGACTCCCTCGTAAAGAGACACTGGTGACTCCCTGATTAAATAAAGGTCAGTAAAATGTGATTACTAAAACAGAGAAGAGATGGAGGTTCTGAACTGGCACATTTACGGATATCTCTATTGAACAGTGTTCTAGTCCTCATAGCAACAACACAGTGCTATAGTCCTTATAGCAACAACACAGTGCTATAGTCCCCAAAGTAACAACACAGTGTTCTAGTCCTTATAGCAACAACACAGTGTTATAGTCCTCACAATAACAACACAGTGTTCTAGTCCTTATAGCAACAACACAGTGCTATAGTCCTTATAGCAACAACACAGTGCTATTGTCCTCACAGTAACAACACAGTGTTGTAGTCCTCACAGTAACAACACAGTGCTATAGTCCTCACAGTAACAACACAGTGTTATAGTCCTCACAGTAACACAGTGCTATTGTCCTCGCAGTTACAACACAGTGTTATATTCCTCACAGTAACAACACAGTGTTATAGTTCTCACAGTAACAACACCGTGTTCTAGTCCTTATAGCAACAACACAGTGCTATATTCCTCACAGTAACAACAACACAGTGTTATTGTCCTCACAGTAACAACACAGTGCTATAGTCCTCACAGTAACAACACAGTGTTATAGTCCTCACAGTAACAACACAGTGTTATAGTCCTCACAGTAACAAGTGCTACCGTGCTACAACACCGTGCTATTGTCCTCACAGTAACAACACAGTGTTATAGTCCTCACAGTAACAACACCGTGTTCTAGTCCTTATAGCAACAACACGGTGCTATATTCCTCACAGTAACAACAACACAGTGTTATTGTCCTCACAATAACAACACAGTGCTATAGTCCTCACAGTAACAACACAGTGTTATAGTCCTCAAAGTAACAACACAGTGTTATAGTCCTCACAGTAACAACACCGTGCTATTGTCCTCATAGTAACAACACAGTGTTATAGTCCTCACAGTAACACAGTGCTATTGTCCTCACAGTAACAACACAGTGTTGTAGTCCTCACAGTAACAACACAGCGTTATAGTCCTCACAGTAACAACACAGTGTTTTAGTCCTCACAGTAACAACACAGTGATATTGTCCTCACAGTAACAACACAGCGTTATAGTCCTCACAGTAACACAGTGCTATTGTACTCACAGTAACAACACAGTGTTATAGTCCTCACAGTAACACAGTGTTATAGTCCTCACAGTAACACAGTGCTATTGTCCTCACAGTAACAACACAGTGCTATTGTCCTCACAGTAACAACACAGTGTTATAGTCCTCACAGTAACAACACCGTGCTATTGTCCTCATAGTAACAACACAGTGTTATAGTCCTCACAGTAACACAGTGCTATTGTCCTCACAGTAACAACACAGTGTTGTAGTCCTCACAGTAACAACACAGCGTTATAGTCCTCACAGTAACAACACAGTGTTTTAGTCCTCACAGTAACAACACAGTGATATTGTCCTCACAGTGTTATAGTCCTCACAGTAACACAGTGCTATTGTCCTCACAGTAACAACACAGTGTTATAGTCCTTAACACAGTGTTATACACAGTAACACAGTGCTATAGTCCTCACAGTAACAACAAAACAGTGCTATTGTCCTCACAGTAACAACACAGTGTTATAGTCCTCACAGTAACAACACAGTGTTATAGTCCTCACAGTAACAACACAGTGCTATAGTCCTCACAGTAACAACACAGTGCTATAGTCCTCACAGTAACAACACAGTGTTATAGTCCTCACAGTAACACAGTGCTATTGTCCGCACAGTAACAACACAGTGTTATAGTCCTTATAACAACAACACAGTGCTATAGTCCTCACAGTAACAACAAAACAGTGTTATAGTTCTCACAGTAACAACACAGTGTTCTAGTCCTTATAGCAACAACACAGTGTGATAGTCCTCACAGTAACAACACATTGTTATAGTTCTCACAGTAACAACACCGTGTTCTAGTTCTCACAGTAACAACACCGTGTTCTAGTCCTTATAGCAACAACACAGTGCTATATTCCTCACAGTAACAACACATTGTTCTAGTCCTTATAGCAACAACACAGTGTTATAGTCCTCACAGTAACAACACCGTGTTCTAGTCCTTATAGCAACAACACCGTGCTATTGTCCTCACAGTAACAACACAGTGTTATAGTCCTCACAGTAACACAGTGCTATTGTCCTCACAGTAACAACACAGTGTTGTAGTCCTCACAGTAACAACACAGCGTTATAGTCCTCACAGTAACAACACAGTGTTTTAGTCCTCACAGTAACAACACAGTGATATTGTCCTCACAGTAACAACACAGCGTTATAGTCCTCACAGTAACACAGTGCTATTGTACTCACAGTAACAACACAGTGTTATAGTCCTCACAGTAACACAGTGCTATTGTCCTCACAGTAACAACACAGTGCTATAGTCCTCACAGTAACAACACAGTGCTAGTGTACTCACAGTAACAACACAGTGTTATAGTCCTCACAGTAACACAGTGCAATTGTCCTCACAGTAACAACACAGTGTTATAGTCCTCACAGTAACAGCACAGTGTTATAGTCCCCACAGTAACAACGCAGTGCTATAGTCCTCACAGTAACAACACAGTGCTATAGTCCTCACAGTAACAACGCAGTGCTATAGTCCTCACAGTAACAACACAGTGCTATAGTCCTCACAGTAACAACACAGTGTTATAGTCCTCACAGTAACACAGTGCTATTGTCCTCACAGTAACAACACAGTTTTATAGTCCTCACAGTAACAGCACAGTGTTATAGTCCCCACAGTAACAACGCAGTGCTATAGTCCTCACAGTAACAACACAGTGCTATAGTCCTCACAGTAACAACGCAGTGCTATAGTCCTCACAGTAACAACACAGTGCTATAGTCCTCACAGTAACAACACAGTGTCATAGTCCTCACAGTAACACAGTGCTATTGTCCTCACAGTAACAACACAGTTTTATAGTCCTCACAGTAACAACACAGTGTTATAGTCCTCACAGTAACAACACCGTGTTCTAGTCCTTATAGCAACAACGCAGTGCTATAGTCCTCACAGTAACAACAACACAATGTTATAGTTCTCACAGTAACAACACAGTGTTCTAGTCCTTATAGCAACAACACAGTGTTCTAGTCCTCACAGTAACAACGCAGTGTTATAGTTCTCACAGTAACACAGTGTTCTAGTCCTCACGGTAACAACACAGTGTTATAGTTCTCACAGTAACACAGTGTTCTAGTCCTTATAGCAACAACAGTGTTCTAGTCCTCACAGTAACAACACAGTGTTATAGTCCTCACAGTAACACAGTGTTCTAGTCCTTATAGCAACAACAGTGTTCTAGTCCTCACAGTAACAACACAGTGTTATAGTCCTCACAGTAACACAGTGTTCTAGTCCTCACAGTAACAACACAGTGTTATAGTTCTCACAGTAACACAGTGTTCTAGTCCTTATAGCAACAACAGTGTTATAGTCCTCACAGTAACAACACAGTGTTATAGTCCAGCGGATCACCACTGCAACCGATTGGCTATAGTGGCCAACGCCACTGCCACGAAGCTAGCACCAGATAGCCGTGAGACAGGCGCATCTCCCGGCTAGCAAACTAAATTCCTCAATACCTCTTTCGCCATCTGGCTTGGATTCTCTGTCGACACGGCGCCCCGCCGCACCACCACGCCTGATCTGCCGACGAATACTCCACCCGCTGTGCCTTCAACCGGCCTCCGTCGGAGCAGACACTCCTACTAGCCCCTTGCTACTAACTTTAAACGCCGTGTCGCCCGCGTGCTAGCGTAGTGGGGCTCCCCTGTTCCATCTACTGCTGCTCCTTGGACACTATGATCACTTGGCTACATAGCTGATGCCTGCTGGACTGTCCATTAATCACGGTACTCCATTCTGTTTATTTATGTTTTATCTGTCGTTCCCAGCCGCGAACTCAGGCTCTGTGTGTAGTTAATCCGACCCTCTCTGCCTAGTCATCGCCATTTTACCTGCTGTTGTTGTGTTTGCTGATTATCTGTTGTTGTCTCACCTGTTGTTTTAGCTAGCTCTCCCAATCAACACCTGCGATTACTTTATGCCTCGCTGTATGTCTCACTCAAATGTCAATATGCCTTGTATACTGTTGTTCAGGTTAGTTATCATTGTTTTAGTTTACAATGGACCCCCTAGTTCCACTCTTCATACCTCTGATACCTCCTTCGTCCCACCTCCCACACATGTGGTGACCTCACCCATTACAACCAGCATGTCCAGAGATACAACCTCTCTTATCATCATCCAATGCCTGGGCTTACCTCCGCTGTACTTGCACCCCACCATACCCCTGTATGCACATTATGCCCTGAATATATTCTACCATGCCTAGAAATCTGCTCCTTTTATTCTTTGGCCCCAACGCTCTAGGCAACCAGATTTTATAGCCTTTAGCCGCACCCTCATCCTACTCCTCCTCTGTTCCTCAGGTGATGTGGAGGTAAACCCAGGCCCTGCATGTCCCCAGGCACCCTCATTTGTTGACTTCTGTGATCGAAAAAGCCTTGGTTCCATGCATGTCAACATCAGAAGCCTCCTCACAAAGTTTGTTTTACTCACTGCTTTAGCACACTCTGCTAAACCTGATGTCCTTGCTGTGTCTGAATCATGGCTTAGGAAGGTCACCAAAAATTTTGAGATTTCCATACCCAACTATAACATTTTCCGTCAAGATATAATTCCCAAAGGGGGAGGAGTTGCAGTCTACTGCAGAGGGAGCCTGCAAAGTAATGTCATACTTTCCAGTTCCATACCCAAACAGTTAAAACTTCTAATTTTAAAAATTAATCTCTCCAGAAATAAGTCTCTCACTGTTGCTGCCTGCTACCGACCCCCCTCAGCTCCCAGCTGTGCCCTGGACACCATTTGTGAATTGATCGCCCCCCATCTAGCTCCAGAGTTTGTTCTGTTAGGTGACCTAAACTGGGATATGCTTAACACCCCGGCAGTCCTACAATCTAAGCTAGATGCCCTCAATCTCACACAAATCATCAAGGAACCTACCAGGTACAACCCTAAATCTGTAAACATGGGCACCCTCATAGACATTATCCTGACCAACTGGCCCTCCAAATACACCTCTGCTGTCTTCAATCAGGATCTCAGCGATCACTGCCTCATTGCCTGTATCCACTATGGGTCCGCGGTCAAACGGCCACCCCTCATCACTGTCAAACGCTCCCTAAAACACTTCTGCGAGCAGGCCTTTCTAATCGACCTGGCCCAGGTATCCTGGAAGGATATTGATCTCATCCCGTCAGTTGAGGATGCCTGGTCATTCTTTAAAAGTAACATCCTCACCATCTTAGATAAGCATGCTCCATTCAAAAAATATAGAACTAGGAACAGATATAGCCCTTGGTTCACTCCAGACCTGACTGCCCTTGACCAGCACAAAAACATCCTGTGGCGAACTGCAATAGCATTGAATAGTCTCTGCGATATGCAACTGTTCAGGGAAGTCAGGAATTAATACACACAGTCAGTCAGGAAAGCAAAGGCCAGCTTTTTCAAGCTGAAATTTGCATCCTGTAGCTCTAACTCCAAAAAGTTCTGGGACACTGTAAAGTCCATGGAGAACAAGAGCACCTCCCCCGAACTGCCCACTGCACTGAGGCTAGGCAACACGGTCACCACTGATAAATCCATGATAATCAAAAACTTCAACAAGCATTTCTCTACGGCTGGCCATGCCTTCCTCCTGGCTACTCCAACTTCGGGCGACAGCTCCGCCACCCCTCCCCCCGCAGCTACTCGCCCAAGCCTCCCCAGCTTCTCCTTTAATCCAAATCCAGATTGCAGATGTTCTGAAAGAGCTGCAAAACCTGGACCCGTACAAATCAGCTGGGCTTGACAATCTGGAACCTCTATTTCTGAAACTATCCGCCGCCATCGTTGCAACCCCTATTACCAGCCTGTTCAACCTCCCTTTCGTATCGTCTGAGATCCCCAAGGATTGGAAAGCTGCCGCTGTCATCCCCCTCTTCAAAGGGGGAGACACCCTGGACCCAAACTGTTACAGACCTATATCCATTCTGCCCTGCCTTCGAAAGCCAAGTCAACAAACAGATCACTGACCATCTCAAATCCCACCGTACCTTCTGTGCAATCTGGTTTCCGAGCCGGTCACGGGTGCACCTCAGCCACGCTCAAGGTACTAAACGACATCATAACCGCCATCGATAAAAGACAGTGCTGTGCAGCCGTCTTCATCAACCTGGCCAAGGCTTTCGACTCTGTCTATCATCATATTCTTATCGGCAGACTCAGTAGCCTCGGTTTGTCTATTGACTGCCTTGCCTGGTTCACCAACTACTTTGCAGACAGAGTTCAGTGTGTCAAATTGGAGGGCATGTTGTCCTGTCCTCTGGCAGTCTATGGGGGTGCCACAGGGTTCAATTCTCGGGCTGACTCTTTTCTCTGTATATATATCAATGATGTTGCTCTTGCTGTGGGCGATTCCCTGATCCACCTCTACGCAGACGACACCATTCTGTATACTTCTGACCCTTCCTTGGACACTGTGCTATCTAACCTCCAAACGAGCTTCAATGCCATACAACACTCCTTCCGTGGCCTCCAACTGCTCTTAAACGCAACCAAAACTAAATGCATACTTTTCAACCGTTCGCTGCCTGCACCCGCACGCCCTACTAGCATCACCACCCTGGATGGTTTTGACCTAGAATACGTGGACATCTATAAGTACCTAGGTGTCTGGCTAGACTGTAAACTCTCCTTCCAGACTCATATCAAACGTCTCCAATCTAAAATCAAATCTAGAATCGGCTTTCTATTTCGCAACAAAGCCTCCTTCACTCACGCCACCAAACTTACCCTAGTAAAACTGACTATCCTACCGATCCTCGACTTCGGTGATGTCATCTACAAAATAGCTTCCAATACTCTACTCAGCAAACTGGATGCAGTTTATCACAGTGCCATCCGTTTTGTTACTAAAGCACCTTATACCACCTACCACTGCGACCTGTACGCTCTAGTCGGCTGGCCCTCGCTACATATTCGTCGCCAGACCCACTGGCTCCAGGTCATCTACAAGTCCATGCTAGGTAAAGCTCCGCCATTTATCTCAGTTCACTGGTCACGATGGCAACACCCATCCGTAGCACGCGCTCCAGCTGGTGTATCTCACTGATCATCCCTAAAGCCAACACTTCATTTGGCCGCCTTTCCTTCCAGTTCTCTGCTGCCTGTGACTGGAACGAATTGCAAAAATCGCTGAAGTTGGAGACTTTTGAGCAGCTAACCGATCGCTGCAGCTGTACTTAGTCCATCGGTAAATAGCCCACCCAATTCACCTACCTCATCCCTATACTGTTTTTATTTATTTACTTTTCTGCTCTTTTGCACAGCAGTATCTCTACCTGCACATGACCATCTGTTAATTTATCACTCCAGTGTTAATCTGCTAAATTGTAATTATTCGCCTATCTCCTCATGCCTTTTGCACATGCCTTCTACTGTGTTATTGACTTGTTTATTGTTTACTCCATGTGTAACTCTGTTGTTATCTGTTCACACTGCTATACTTTATCTTGGCCAGGTCACAGTTGTAAATGAGAACTTGTTCTCAACTAGCCTACCTGGTTAAATAAAGGTGAAAGAAATAAAATAAATAGTCCTCACAGTAACAACACAGTGTTATAGTCATTATAGGAACAACACAGTGTTATAGTCATTATAGGAACAACACAGTGTTATAGTCATTATAAGAACAACACAGTGTTCTAGTCCTCATAGCAGCAACACTGTGTTGTAGTCCTTATAGCAACAACACAGTGTTATAGTCCTCACAGTAACAACACAGTGTTATAGTCATCATAGCAACAACACAGTGATATAGTCCTCATAGCAACAACACAGTGTTATAGTCATTATAGCAACAACACAGTGTTATTGTCCTCATAGCAACAACACAGTGTTAGAGTCCTCATAGTAACAACAGTGTTATAGTCCTCATAGCAACAACACAGTGTTATAGTCCTTATAGTAACAACACAGTGTTATAGTCCTTATAGTAACAACACAGTGTTATAGTCATTATAGCAACAACATAGTGTTATTGTCCTCATAGCAACAACACAGTGTTATAGTCCTTATAGTAACAACACAGTGTTATAGAACTTATAACAACAGCACAGTGTTATAGTCATTATAGTAACAACACAGTGTTATAGTCATTATAGTAACAACACAGTGTTCTAGTCCTCATAGTAACAACACGGTGTTATAGTCATTATAGCAACAACACAGTGTCATAGTCTTTATAGCAACAACACAGTGTCATAGTCCTCACAGTAACAACACAGTGTATAGTCCTTATAGCAACAACACAGTGTTCTAGTCCTCATAGCAACAACACAGTGTTCTAGCCCTCATCCAACAACACAGTGTTCTAGTCCTCATAGTATAGTTATAGTCATTATAGCAACAACACAGTGTTATAGTCATTATAGCAACAACACAGTGTTCTAGTCCTCATAGTATAGTTATAGTCATTATGGCAACAACACAGTGTTAAAGACATTATAGTAACAACACAGTGTTCTCGTACTCATAGCAAAAGAGATTTGGCAGATGGAGCCAGAGACACCTGTTGTTACAGTAACACTACAATATAAGTCTTCAAATAAAATTCAATATAAATCTATCAATATCCGATTTAATTTCAGCAAAATAATCACATTTCTTTCATAACATTTGAGTGCACCTATTCAAGTCCATTCCTTTACTTATATTTCTGTGTGTTGGGTAGATGTTGTGAAATTGTTAGATATGAATTGTTAGATATTACTGCACTGTTGGAGCTGGGAACACAAGCATTTAGTTTGGTATTACTGTACTGTTGGAGCTAGAAACACAAGAATTTAGTTAGATATTAATGTACTGTTGAAGCTTTGGAACACAAGCATTTAGTTAGATATTACTTCACTGTTGGAGCTAGGAACACAAGCATTTAGTTAGATATTACTGTACTGTTGGAGCTGGGAACACAAGCATTTAGTTTGGTATTACTGCACTGTTGGAGCTGGGAACACAAGCATTTAGTTTGGTATTACTGTACTGTTGGAGCTGGGAACACAAGCATTTCGTTTGGTATTACTGTACTGTTGGAGCTGGGAACACAAGCATTTAGTTAGATATTACTGTACTGTTGGAGCTGGGAACACAAGCATTTAGTTTGGTATTACTGTACTGTTGGAGCTGGGACAAAAGCATTTAAGCACTGTTTGGGAACACAAGCATTTGGTATTACTGTACTGTTGGAGCTGGGAACACAAGCATTTAGTTAGACACTACTGCACTGTTGGAGCTGGGAACACAATCATTTAGTTTGATATTACTGTACTGTTGTAGCAAGAAACAAAAGCATTTAGTTAGATATTACTGCATTGTTGGAGCTGGGAACACAAGCATTTAGTTTGGTATTACTGTACTGTTGGAGCTGGGAACACAAGCATTTAGTTTGGTATTACTGTACTGTTGGAGCTGGGACAAAAGCATTTAGTTAGATATTACTGCATTGTTGGAGCTGGGAACACAAGCATTTAGTTTGGTATTACTGTACTGTTGGAGCTGGGAACACAAGCATTTAGTTAGATATTACTGTACTGTTGGAGCTGGGACAAAAGCATTTAGTTTGGTATTACTGTACTGTTGGAGCTGGGACAAAAGCATTTAGTTTGGTATTACTGTACTGCTGGAGCTGGGAACACAAGCATTTAGTTTGGTATTACTGCATTGTTGGAGCTGGGAACACAAGCATTTAGTTTGGTATTACTGTACTGTTGGAGCTGGGAACACAAGCATTTAGTTAGACACTACTGCACTGTTGTAGCAAGAAACAAAAGCATTTAGTTAGATATTACTGCATTGTTGGAGCTGGGAACACAAGCATTTAGTTTGGTATTACTGTACTGTTGGAGCTGGGAACACAAGCATTTAGTTAGATATTACTGTACTGTTGGAGCTGGGAACACAAGCATTTAGTTTGGTATTACTGCATTGTTGGAGCTGGGAACACAAGCATTTAGTTTGGTATTACTGTACTGTTGGAGCTGGGAACACAAGCATTTAGTTAGATATTACTGTACTGTTGGAGCTGGGAACACAAGCATTTAGTTTGGTATTACTGCACTGTTGGAGCTGGGAACACAAGCATTTAGTTTGGTATTACTGTACTGTTGGAGCTGGGAACACAAGCATTTAGTTAGATATTACTGTACTGTTGGAGCTGGGAACACAAGCATTTAGTTAGACACTGTTACTGGGAACACAACACTGTTGGTATTACTGTACTGTTGGAAGAACACAAGCATTTGTTACTGCTCTGGGTATTACTGTACTGTTGGAGCTGGGAACACAAGCATTTAGTTTGGTATTACTGTACTGTTTAAATGTATTAATAAACATTTAGTGATATTAAAGCTGGGAACAAAGCATTTAGTTTAGATATTACTGCACTGTTGGAGCTAGGAACACAAGCATTTAGTTAGATATTACTGTACTGTTGGAGCTGGGAACACAAGCATTTAGTTTGGTATTACTGTACTGTTGGAGCTGGGAACACAAGCATCTAGTTAGATATTACTGTACTGCTGGAGCTGGGAACACAAGCATTTAGTTAGATATTACTGTACTGTTGGAGCTGGGAACACAAGCATTTAGCATTTTTGGTATTACTGTACTGTTTGGAGCTGGGAACTGTTGGAGCTGGGAACACAAGCATTTAGTTAGATATTACTGTACTGTTGGAGCTGGGAACACAAGCATTTAGTTAGATATTACTGTACTGTTGGAGCTGGGAACACAAGCATTTAGTTAGATATTACTACACTGTTGGAGCTGGGAACACAAGCATTTAGTTTGGTATTACTGTACTGTTGGAGCTGGGAACACAAGCATTTAGTTAGATATTACTGTACTGTTGGAGCTGGGAACACAAGCATTTAGTTTGGTATTACTGTACTGTTGGAGCTGGGAACACAAGCATTTAGTTTGATATTACTGTACTGTTGGAGCTGGGAACACAAGCATTTAGTTTGGTATTACTGTACTGTTGGAGCTGGGAACTGGGAACAAACATTTAGTTAGATATTACATTTAGTTTGGTATTACTGTTGGAGCTGGGAACACAAGCATTTAGTTAGATATTACTGTACTGTTGGAGCTGGGAACACAAGCATTTAGTTTGGTATTACTGTACTGTTGGAGCTGGGAAACAAACATTTAGTTAGATATTACTGTACTGTTGGAGCTGGGAACACAAGCATTTAGTTAGATATTACTGCACTGTTGGAGCTAGGAACACAATCATTAGATATTACTGTTGGAGCTAGGAACACAAGCATTTAGTTTGATATTACTGTACTGTTGGAGCTGGGAACACAAGCATTTAGTTAGATATTACTTCACTGTTGGAGCTGGGAACACAAGCATTTAGTTAGATATTACTGATATTCACTGTTGGAGCTGGGAACACAAGCATTTAGTTTTGTATTACTGTACTGTTGGAGCTGGGAACACAAGCATTTAGTTTGGTATTACTGTACTGTTGGAGCTGGGAACACAAGCATTTAGTTAGATATTACTGGAGTACTGTGGAGCTGGGAACACAAGCATTTAGTTAGATATTACTGTACTGTTGGAGCTGGGAACACAAGCATTTAGTTTGGTATTACTGTACTGATATTTGGAGCTGGGAACACAAGCATTTAGTTAGATTTACTGTATTACTGTACATTTAGTTTGGACTGTTGGAGCTGGGAACACAAGCATTTAGTTAGATATTACTGTACTGTTGGAGCTGGGAACACAAGCATTTAGTTAGATATTACTTCACTGTTGGAGCTGGGAACACATGCATTTAGTTTGGTATTACTGCACTGTTGGAGCTGGGAACACAAGCATTTAGTTAGATATTACTGTACTGTTGGAGCTGGGAACACAAGCATCTAGTTAGATATTACTGTACTGCTGGAGCTGGGAACACAAGCATTTAGTTTGATATTACTGTACTGTTGGAGCTGGGAACACAAGCATCTAGTTAGATATTACTGTACTGCTGGAGCTGGGAACACAAGTATTTAGTTTAGATATTACTGTACTGTTGGAGCTGGGAACACAAGCATTTAGTTTGATATTACTGTACTGTTGGAGCTGGGAACACAAGCATTTAGTTTGGTATTACTGTACTGTTGGAGCTGGGAACACAAAGCATTTAGTTAGATATTACTGTACTGTTGGAGCTGGGAACACAAGCATTTAGTTTGGTATTACTGTACTGTTGGAGCTGGGAACACAAGCATTTAGTTTGGTATTACTGTACTGTTGGAGCTGGGAACACAAGCATCTAGGTTGGTATTACTGTACTGTTGGAGCTGGGAACACAAGCATTTAGTTTGGTATTACTGTACT
>NC_088241.1:70985381-71002881 GCF_036934945.1 Oncorhynchus masou masou
AGTTCCCATGACTTCCCCAGTGTTCCCCTGACGTCCATAGAGTTTCCCTGACGTCCATAGAGTTCCCATGACGTCCATAGAATTCCCCTGACATCCATAGAGTTCCCCTGACGTCCATAGAGTTCCCATGACGTCCATAGAGTTCCCCTGACGTCCATAGAGTTCCCCTGACTTCCATAGAGTTCCCCTGACGTCCATAGAGTTCCCCTGACTTCCATAGAGTTCCCCTGACTTCCATAGAGTTCCCCTGACTTCCCCAGTGTTCCTCTGACTTCCATAGAGTTCCGCTGACGTCCATAGAGTTCCCCTGACATCCATAGAGTTCCCCTGACTTCCATAGAGTTCTCCTGACGTCCATAAAGGTCCCCTGACTTCCATAGAGTTCCCCTGACTTCCATAGAGTTCCCCTGACTTCCATAGAGTTCCCTGACTTCCATAGAGTTCCCCTGACGTCCATAGAGTTCCCTGACTTCCATAGAGTTCCCCTGACATCCATAGAGTTCCCCCTGACTTCCATAGAGTTCCCTGACTTCCATAGAGTTCCCTGACTTCCATAGAGTTCCCCTGACTTCCATAGAGTTCCCCTGACATCCATAGAGTTCCCCTGACTTCCATAGAGTTCCCCTGACTTCCATAGAGTTCCCCTGACTTCCATATAGTTCCCCTGACATCCATAGAGTTCCCCTGACTTCCATAGAGTTCCCCTGACTTCCATAGAGTTCCCTTGACTTCCCATAGAGTTCCCCTGACTTCCATAGAGTTCCCCTGAATTCCATAGAGTTCCCCTGACGTCCATAGAGTTCCCCTGACGTCCATAGAGTTCCCCTGACATCCATAGAGTTCCCTGACTTCCATAGAGTTCCCCTGACGTCCATAAAGGTCCCCTGACTTCCATAGAGTTCCCCTGACTTCCATAGAGTTCCCCTGATTTCCATAGAGTTCACCCTGACATCCATAGAGTTCCCCTGACTTCCATAGAGTTCCCCTGACGTCCATAGAGTTCCCCTGACTTCCATAGAGTTCCCCTGACTTCCATAGAGTTCCCCTGGCGTCCATAGAGTTCCCCTGACTTCCATAGAGTTCCCCTGACATCCATAGAGTTCCTCTGACATCCATAGGAGTTCCCTGACTTCCATAGAGTTCCCCTGACTTCCATAGAGTTCCCTGACTTCCATAGAGTTCCCCTGACTTCCATAGAGTTCCCCTGACGTCCATAGAGTTCCCCTGAAATCCATAGAGTTCCCCTGACTTCCATAGAGTTCCCCTGACGTCCATAGAATTCCCCTGACGTCAATAGAGTTCCCCTGACGTCCATAGAGTTCCCCTGACGTCCATAGAGTTCCCCTGACTTCCATAGAGTTCCCCTGACGTCCGTAGAGTTCCCCTGACGTCCGTAGAGTTCCCCTGACTTCCGTAGAGTTCCCCTGACTTCCATAGAGTTCCCCTGACGTCCATAAAGGTCCCCTGACTTCCATAGAGTTCCCCTGACTTCCATAGAGTTCCCCTGACTTCCATAGAGTTCCCCTGACTTCCATAGAGTTCCCCTGACTTCCATAGAGTTCCCCTGACTTCCATAGAGTTCCCCTGACATCCATAGAGTTCCCCTGACTTCCATAGAGTTCTCCAGACTTCCCCACAGTTCCCCAGAGCTCCCCCTTGACTTCCCCAGAGTTCCGCCTTGACTTCCCCAGAGTTCCCTTGACTCGCGAGCATACAAGGCAGATTTATTAAAATCAACTTCAGGGACAGAGACAGAGAGACAGCGTGACCCTCTGCTACCGCTCACACATTTAGGCTTTGTCTCAAATAGCACCCTATTCCTTTGTCTGGTCAAAGTGACCCAGGTAGAGCTCTTTGATAAGGAAATAAGCCGTGGCTACAAAGTACCGTCCGTCCCAGACCAGTCAGCTGCACTAACCACAATATGTGTTAGTGTGTGTTTGTGTGTGTGTGCATGTGTGTGTTAGTATGTAAATGTGCCAACGAGACGATGTTAGGATCTACAGATCAAAAGGGTTCTTCTCCTTCTCTCTTCTCGTCTTTCCGCTTTGTTATTCATCACTCTCGTGGTGTTTCTACCTCCCTCTCCCTCTCTGAAATATGGTACAAGAAGAAATTCAGAATTGAAAGGAAGGCTCCCTCCCTCCCTCAACACCCTCCCTCAACACCCTCCCTCCCTCCCCAGTCCCACTTTTCCCTGTAGCCTCCATGCCTTTTATTTCAAGATCTCACCCCGTGGGTCAAAATGATCACAAGAACGGTGAGCAAAAATCCAGAACCACGCGGGGGACCTAGTGAATGACCTGCAGAGAGCTGGGACCAAAGTAACAAAGCCTACCATCAGTAACACACTACGCCGCCAGGGACTCAAATCCTGCAGTGCCAGACGTGTCCCCCTGCTTAAGCCAGTACATGTCCAGGCCCGTCTGAAGTTGCTAGAGAGAATTTGGATGATCCAGAAGAAGATTGGGAGAATGTCATATGGTCAGATGAAACCAAAATATAACTTTTTGGTAAAAACTCAACTCGTTGTGTTTGGAGGACAAAGAATACTGAGTTGCATCCAAAGAACACCATACCTACTCTGAAGCATGGGGTGGAAACATCATGCTTTGGGGCTGTTTTTCTGCAAAGGGACCAGGACGACTGATCCGTGTAAAGGAAAGAATGAATGGGGCCATGTATCGTGAGATTTTGAGTGCAAACCTCCTTCCGTGTTGCCCAGCAACAGCCCCAAAACATTACTGCTCTAGAGGAGATCTGCATGGAGGAATGGGCCAAAATACCAGCAACAGTGTGTGAAAACCTTGACTTACAGAAAACGTTTGACCTCTGTCATTGCCAACAAAGGGTATATAACAAAGTATTGAGATAAACTTTTGTTATTAACCAAATACTTATTTCCCACCATAATTTGCAAATAAATTCATTAAAAATCCTACAATGTGATTTTCTGGATTATTTTGTCTCATTTTGTCTGTCATAGTTGAAGTGTAACTATGATGAAAATTACAGGCCTCTCTCATCTTTTTAAGTGGGAGAACTTGCACAATTGGTGGCTGACTAAATACTTTTTTGCCCCACTGTATATATATATTTCCTGTGTTTTCTAGTTTCATATGGTTCATTTTTTGACTGTATTTTTTCAGTTTATGAATCTGTTATTCAATCTATATTTTTATCAAATCATTTTTTTATGTATTCTTTTTAAATACAAAAGTATGTGGACACCCACCCCAGTTGCTGACTGGTGTTTGAAATTTGAGCACACCGCCATGCAATCTCCATAGACAAACATTAGCAATAGAATGGCCAGTAGTGAAGAGCTCAGTGACTTTCAACGTGGCACCGTCATAGGATGTCACCTTTCCAACAAGTCAGTTTGTCAAATTTCTGCCCTGCTAGAGCGGCCCCCCCGGTCAACTGTAAGTGGAAAGCCTTCCCAGAAGAGTGGAGGCTGTGTTTACAGCAATGTTCCAACATCTAGTGGAAAGCCTTCCCAGAAGAGTGGAGGCTGTTATAGCAGCAATGTTCCAACATCTAGTGGAAAGCCTTCCCAGAAGAGTGGAGGCTATTGTAGCAGCAATGTTCCAACATCTAGTGGAAAGCCTTCCCAGAAGAGTGGAGGCTCTTATAGCAGCAATGTTCCAACATCTAGTGGAAAGCCTTCCCAGAAGAGTGGAGGCTGTTATAGCAGCAATGTTCCAACATCTAGTGGAAAGCCTTCCCAGAAGAGTGGAGGCTGTTATAGCAGCGATGTTCCTACATCTAGTGGAAAGCCTTCCCAGAAGAGTGGAGGCTGTTATAGCAGCAATGTTCCAACATCTAGTGGAAAGCCTTCCCAGAAGAGTGGAGGCTGTTATAGCAGCAATGTTCCTACATCTAGTGGAAAGCCTTCCCAGAAGAGTGGAGGCTGTTATAGCAGCAATGTTCCAACATCTAGTGGAAAGCCTTCCCAGAAGAGTGGAGGCTGTTATAGCAGCAATGTTCCTACATCTAGTGGAAAGCCTTCCCAGAAGAGTGGAGGCTGTTATAGCAGCAATGTTCCATCATCTAGTGGAAAGCCTTCCCAGAAGAGTGGAGGCTGTTATAGCAGCAATGTTCCAACATCTAGTGGAAAACCTTCCCAGAAGAGTGGAGGCTGTTATAGCAGAAAAGGAGGGACCAACTCCATCCATATTACATTTTTGGAATTAGATGTTTGACGAGCAGGTGTCTACATACTTTTGGTCATGTCGTAAAGGGATACCAAAATTCAAAATAAAATAAAAAAAGCTAAATGATCGATAGTATGACCATATAAAAACAATTACATGCCGTCTTAGAACGCAAAGTTATACTGAAGGAAACAGTTTTTGGACTGGTTCGTTTTCCGGAACCTACTTGACCGGACCCGGTAACCTCTCGTGGCATGAAAAATAGTTACCACTATTATTTTTGTTGTTGCAATTTAAACATTCTAATAAACACGATCAAAGTTAATTCTCCTGCCCCCATTATCTCTCACAGAACTAGGAGACCTTTCTGTGATCTCACTCCCTCTCTGCTCTGATAGACACGAGCCTTTCTGTGATCTCGCTCCCTCTCTGCTCTGATAGACACAAGCCTTTCTGTGATCTCGCTCCCTCTCTGTGATCTCACTCCCTCTCTGCTCTGATAGACACGAGCCTTTCTGTGATCTCCCTCCCTCTCTGTGATCTCACTCCCTCTCTGCTCTGATAGACACGAGCCTTTCTGTGATCTCGCTCCCTCTCTGCTCTGATAGACACTGAGCCTTTCTGTGATCTCACTCCCCTCTCTGCTCTGATAGACACGAGCCTTTCTGTGATCTCACCCCCTCTCTGCTCTGATAGACCCACGAGCCTTTCTGTGATCTCACTCCCTCTCTGCTCTGATAGACACGAGCCTTTGTGTGATCTCACTCCCTCTCTGCTCTGATAGACACGAGCCTTTCTGTGATCTCACTCCCTCTCTGCTCTGATAGACACGAGCCTTTCTGTGATCTCGCCCCCTCTCTGCTCTGATAGACACAAGCCTTTCTGTGATCGCTCTCCCTCTCTGCTCTGATAGACACGAGCCTTTCTGTGATCGCTCTCCCTCTCTGCTCTGATAGACACGAGCCTTTCTGTGATCACACTCCCTCTCTGCTCTGATAGACACAAGCCTTTCTGTGATCTCGCTCCCTCTCTGCTCTGATAGACACGAGCCTTTCTGTGATCTCACTCCCTCTCTGCTCTGATAGACACAAGCCTTTCTGTGATCTCGCTCCCTCTCTGTGATCTCACTCCCTCTCTGCTCTGATAGACACAAGCCTTTCTGTGATCTCGCTCCCTCTCTGTGATCTCACTCCCTCTCTGCTCTGATAGACACGAGCCTTTCTGTGATCTCACCCCCTCTCTGCTCTGATAAACACGAGCCTTTCTGTGATCTCGCTCCTTCTCTGTGATCTCACTCCCTCTCTGCTCTGATAGACACTTCAACACGCATCTCTCCAGCACTTCATAATATTTTTCCTTATAGAATCATAGCAACGCAGACAGAAAGAGAGAAAGAGAGACAGAAAGAGACAGACAGACAGAGAGAAAGAGAGACAGAGAGAGAGAGAGACAGACAGGCAGTCAGAGAGAGAGAGAGACAGAGAAAGAGAGAATAGAGAGAGAGACAGACAGACAGAGAGAGACAGAATCACAGCAACGCTGGAGGAACTGCAGCGCCCATGAAAAAATTGAAAGAAATTTGCCAAAATTATATAGTAACTGCTGTCTTTTTTTCAGAACTAAGAATATCCTACTACTACACCATGAGAAAGACAAACATTTTGCCACATAGTATAAATAGCTTCTTTTAAAAAATGGCCTAGTTGTGGAGTGTACTGTAGCCCAATACAAGGCCTACAGTCGGGACACGTCTGTCTGTGAACAAACAGCAGACAAAACGGGCCTTTCGGAATATTTCAAATAGCCTACAAATGGGCCGGCATGGTAGCCTAGTGGTTAGAGCGTTGGACTAGTAACCAGCAGGTAGCCTAGTGGTTAGAGCGTTGGACTGGTAACCAGCAGGTAGCCTAGTGGTTAGAGCGTTGGACTAGTAACCAGCAGGTAGCCTAGTGGTTAGAGTGTTGGACTGGTAACCAGCAGGTAGCCTAGTGGTTAGAGCGTTGGACTAGTAACCAGCAGGGAGTCTAGTGGTTAGAGCGTTGGACTAGTAACCAGCAGGTAGCCCAGTGGTTAGAGCGTTGAACTAGTAACCAGCAGGTAGCCTAGTGGTTAGAGCGTTGGACTAGTAACCAGCAGGTAGCCTAGTGGTTGCGTTGGACTAGTAACCAGCAGGTAGCCCAGTGGTTAGAGCGTTGGACTAGTAACCAGCAGGTAGCCTAGTGGTTAGAGCGTTGGACTAGTAACCAGCAGGTAGCCTAGTGGTTAGAGCGTTGGACTAGTAACCAGCAGGTAGCCTAGTGGTTAGAGCGTTGGACTAGTAACCAGCAGGTAGCCTCGTGGTTAGAGCGTTGGACTAGAAACCAGCAGGTAGCCTAGTGGTTAGAGTGTAGAGGTGGCAGGTAGCCCAGTGGTTAGAGCGTTGGACTGGTAACCAAAAGGTTGCAAGTTCAAATCCCTGAGCTGACATGGTACAAATCTGTTGTTCTGCCCCTGAACAGGCAGTTAACCCACTGTTCCTAGGCCGTCATTGAAAATAAGAATTTGTTCTTAACTGACTTGCCTGGTTAAATAAAGGTAAAATTAAATGTAGGAAAAACACAGGTTGGAAAACAAATGGCTCTTGCTGAAAAGAGAATAGTCTAATATGTCAACAGTAGGCTAACAAAATATTTGATGAACTTCCAAATAGTGTTTAACAAAGTGAAACAAGAGACAGGTTTGTGGCACAGGCCATCACCATCAAGTGAGCTGCGCATCATTGAGTCAGTGAAACTGGAAAGCATTTTTGGGACTATAATTTCCTCCTCATATTATACAATATGTGTCTCCACACACACCGAGGCCTTGGTCATTGATGGATTTAAGGTCGTTATCATTGATCTCTGATTCTCAGTTTGTCAAAGTAGCTTGTCATTTTTTTTATCCTTTTCTGCGGTGCCTTTCAAGATGACTGGGAACTCGGACAAACCAGGTTGAATCAGGAAGTTATTGATCTTCAGGTCGGAAAGTTGGAAAGAAAGAAGCCCCCCCCCATTCCTAGTTGGATGACCGTTCAAAACACATTTTTCCCAGAGGGAGATCATTTTAGTTCGGAAAATTCCCAGATGTCTTGAAGACACTGAAGTCAGAAGTCAGAGATTTCACAGCTCCGAGTTCCCAGTGGTTTTGAACAAATATTCTGCCAAAGCCTCCAGTCATGTAAAATGATGTAGAATTGCATGAAATGTATTTATAAAAGGCAAAACATTTCCAGGACCCTTGGCTACTTAAATGTTCCCTGTGTGTAATTACCTCTACTCTACTGCTCTATGTCTCTACTCTACTGCTCTATGTCTCTACTGCTCTATGTCTCTGCTGCTCTATGTCTCTACTCTACTGCTCTATGTCTCTACTTCTCTATGTCTCTGTTGCTCTATGTCTCTGCTGCTCTGTCTCTACTCTACTGATCTATGTCTCTACTCTACTGCTCTGTGCCTCTACTGCTCTATGTCTCTACTGCTCTAATGTCTCTGCTGCTCTATGTCTCTGCTCTACTGCTCTATTTCTCTACTGCTCTATGTCTCTGCTGCTCTATGTCTCTACTCTACTGCTCTATGTCTCTACTGCTCTATGTCTCTACTGCTCTATGTCTCCACTGCTCTATGTCTCTACTGCTCTATGTCTCTACTGCTCTATGTCTCTGCTGCTCTATGTCTCTACTCTACTGCTCTATGTCTCTACTGCTCTATGTCTCTACTGCTCTATGTCTCTACTGCTCTATGTCTCTGCTGCTCTATGTCTCTACTCTACTGCTCTATGTCTCTACTGCTCTATGTCTCTACTGCTCTATGTCTCTACTGCTCTATGTCTCTACTCTACTGCTCTATGTCTCTACTGCTCTATGTCTCTACTGCTCTATGTCTCTACTGCTCTGTCTCTACTCTACTGCTCTATGTCTCTACTCTACTGCTCTATGTCTCTACTGCTCTATGCCTCTACTGCTATGTCTCTACTCTACTGCTCTATGTCTCTACTGCTCTATGTCTCTACTCTACTGCTCTATGTCTCTACTGCTCTATGTCTCTACTGCTCTATGTCTCTACTGCTCTATGTCTCTACTCTACTGCTCTATGTCTCTACTGCTCTATGTCTCTACTGCTCTATGTCTCTACTCTACTGCTCTATGTCTCTACTCTACTGCTCTATGTCTCTACTGCTCTATGTCTCTACTGCTCTATGTCTCTACTGCTCTAGGTCTCTACTCTACTGCTCTAGGTCTCTACTCTACTGCTCTATGTCTCTACTGCTCTATGTCTCTACCGCTCTATGTCTCTACTGCTCTGTCTCTACTCTACTGCTCTATGTCTCTACTGCTCTGTCTCTACTGCTCTATGTCTCTACTGCTCTATGTCTCTACTCTACTGCTCTATGTCTCTACTGCTCTATGTCTCTACTCTACTGCTCTATGTCTCTACTGCTCTATGTCTCTACTGCTCTATGTCTCTACTGCTCTATGTCTCTACTCTACTGCTCTATGTCTCTACTGCTCTATGTCTCTACTCTACTGCTCTATGTCTCTACTGCTCTATGTCTCTACTGCTCTATGTCTCAATGATATGCATGCAATGCTTTATTATAAAATATGTATGTTTTTCATATGTTCCGGTACTTCAGAGCTCCCCAGATCACCCCCTTCTCTGACATTTTGTTCGGGCACCTCCCGATTTACGAGTTAAGCACTGGAAGATATGATAACAATATTCCCCCTGTCATGAAGAAACATCCAAGCTAAATTTAGTTAATGAAGATATGATAACAGTATTCTCCCTGTCATGAAGAAACGGTTTAACAGAAATTGTCATAGTCTGGAGGCTATGCTTCATAAATACGAATGAGCTGAAGTTGGGGATCCGGAGAGAGAGATCAAATCAGAGCTGATAGGGGAGGAGAGTGGGGAGGAGAGGAGAGGAGAGAGGGGGAGGGGAGAAGAGAGGGGGAGGAGAGTGGGGAGGGAAGGAGAGGAGAGGAGAGAGAGGGGAGGGAGTTGGAGGAGAGGGAGAGGGGAGGAGAGAGGGGGAGAGAGGGGATGAGAGAGGGGAGAGAGGGGAGAGAGGGGATGAGAGGAGGAGAGGAGAGAGGGGATGAGAGAGGGGATGAGAGGGGATGAGAGAGGGGAGAGAGGGGATGAGAGGAGGAGAGGAGAGAGGGGATGAGAGAGGGGGAGAGGGGGATGAGAGAGGGGAGAGAGGGGATGAGGAGGAGGGAGAGGAGAGAGGGGATGAGAGAGGTGAGGATGGATAAACGATTCAACTTAGTGTTAGACAACCTAATACATTAGACATGAGAGAGGTCTGGGACAGGATAGGGGTCCCTCCCCCTCCCTCCCTCCCCCCCTCCCTCCCTCCCTCCCTCCCTCCCTCCCTCCCTCCCTCCCTCCCTCCCTCTCTCCCTCCCCTCCCTCCCTCCCTCCCTCCCCCTCCCTCCCTCCCTCCCTCTCTCCCTCCCCTCCCTCCCTCCCTCCCTCCCTCCCTCCCTCACTCCCTCCCTCCCTCCCTCCCTCCCCTCCCATCATTGTTCTTCATATTACAGGAGACAGACAGTATGTATCCTACTGTACCATTTGTATCTGTGAATGGTGAAGCATCGCTCAGTGTAGTTTAGCCACAGACTGTAACAGGACAAGATATCTCAGTGTAGTTTAGCCACAGACTGTAACAGGACAAGATATCTCAGTGTAGTTTTGCCACAGACAAAAAACGTAAACGAGAATCAATACAAATAAAGAACGTAACGAAAACCGAAACAGCCTATACTAGTGTAAAACTAACATAGAGGCAGGAACAAGGACACTAAGGACAATCACCCACGAAACACACAAAGAATATGGCTGCCTAAATATGGTTCCCAATCAGAGACAACGATAATCACCTGACTCTGATTGAGAACCGCCTCAGGCAGCCAATGACTATGCTATACACCCCCACACAACCCCAAGACGAAACACACCACAAATAAACCCATGTCACACCCTGGCCTGACCCAATGAATGAAGATAAACTTAATAAATATAGACCAGGGCGTGACACCTATGTAGTGCATTACTTTTGACTAGAGCCCTATGAGGAAGTAGTGTGCTACATAAGGAATTGGGTGCCATTTTGGGATGAAAACAGTGACTGAAATATATATTTTTTGGATTTCTCTGCTTAACAAATCCTTTAAATCAGCTACTTTATCCTGTTTTTCAATCCTTTAATCCACCACTCTTTCCCATTTATTAATCCTTTAATCCATTCGGTCCCATTTATTAATCCTTTAATCCACCACTCTGTCCCATTTCTCACTCCTTTAATCCACCACTCTGTCCCATTTCTCACTTCTTTAATCCACCACTCTGTCCCATTTCTAACTTCTTTAATCCACCACTCTGTCCCATTTCTCACTTCTTTAATCCACCACTCTGTCCCATTTCTCACTTCTTTAATCCACCACTCTGTCCCATTTCTCACTTCTTTAATCCACCACTCTGTCCCATTTCTCACTTCTTTAATCCACCACTCTGTCCCATTTCTCAAGCCTTTAATCCACCACTCTGTCCCATTTCTCACTTCTTTAATCCACCACTCTGTCCCATTTCTCACTTCTTTAATCCACCACCCTGTCCCATTTATTAATCCTTTAATCCACCACTCTGTCCCATTTATTAATCCTTTAATCCACCACTCTGTCCCATTTCTCACTTATTTAATCCACCACTCTGTCCCATTTCACAATCCTTTAATCTACCGCTTGTTCCTGTCACACACTGAGTGAGTGCTGTGTGTGTTTGACCTCTTGTTCTCTTGTTCTCTTGTTCCTGTGTAAAACACCCAATATTTCATCTCCTCTCCACACCTTGTCTGAGTCCCAAATGGCACTCTATTCCCTATTTAGGGCCCATAGGAATCTGGTCAGAAGTAATGCACTATGTAGGGATACGGTGCCATTTGGGACTCAGCCGAGGTGTGGAGAGGAGATGAATTAATGGGTGTTTTACAAGAGACAAGAGAACAAGATGTCAAACACACACACAACACTCACTCAGTGTGAAACATTTGTTTAGTGTTATACAATTGAGTAGGCAGTCAGTCTGATTAGCACAAACAATGTCCATTTTCTCCTCTTAAGACATTTTTTAAACAGCTGTGTGTGTGTGTGTGTGTGTGTGTGTGTGTGTGTGTGTGTGTGTGTGTGTGTGTGTGTGTGTGTGTGTGTGTGTGTGTGTGTGTGTGTGTGTGTGTGTGTGTGTGTGTGTGTGTGTGTGTGTGATCTTCAGCAGTTCAGCGGACACACACGGTTCAGCTCAGCTACTCTGAAAATCTATTTGACCAAAGCAACCAATGACTTCCCACTGGAATAAGATCAGCTAAACTAAAGCTTCACTTAAATATAGTTCTGAACTTAACTAAAGTATATCTGAAAGAGTAGCTCACTACAACGTAACTCAATTGTGAAAAATAATCGTATGTAAATCTGAAATGTCATAGACTTTACATGTAGGGAATAGGGTAGACTATACATGTAGGGAATAGGGTAGACTATACATGTAGGGAATAGGGTAGACTATACATGTAGGGAATAGGGTAGACTATACATGTAGGAAATAGGGTAGACTATACATGTAGGGAATAGGGTGGACTATACATGTAGGGAATAGGGTAGACTATACATGTAGGGAATAGGGTGGACTATACATGTAGGGAATAGGGGGTAGACTATACATGTAGGGAATAGGGTAGACTACTCATGTAGGAATAGGGTAGACTATACATGTAGGGAATAGGGTAGACTATACATGAAGGGAATAGGGTAGACTATACATGTAGGGAATAGGGTAGACTATACATGAAGGGAATAGGGTAGACTATACATGTAGGGAATAGGGTAGACTATACATGTAGGGAAATACATGTATGGGTAGACTATACATGTAGGGAATAGGGTAGACTATACATGTAGGGAATAGGGTAGACTATACATGTATGGAATAGGGTAGACTATACATGTAGGGAATAGGGTGGACTATACATGTAGGGAATAGGGTAGACTATACATGTATGGAATAGGGTAGACTATACATGTAGGGAATAGGGTGGACTATACATGTAGGGAATAGGTAGACTATACATGTATGGAATAGGGTAGACTATACATGTAGGGAATAGGGTGGACTATACATAGGAATAGGGTAGACTATACATGTAGGGAACATGTATGGAATAGGGTAGACTATACATGTAGGGAATAGGGTGGACTATACATGTAGGGAATAGGGTAGACTATACATGTAGGGAATAGGGTAGACTATACATGTAGGGAATAGGGTAGACTATACACGTAGGGAATAGGGTAGACTATACACATAGGGAATAGGGTAGACTATACATGTAGGGAATAGGGTAGACTATACATGTAGGGAATAGGGTAGACTATACATGAAGGGAATAGGGTAGACTATACATGTAGGGAATAGGGTAGACTATACATGTAGGGAATAGGGTAGACTATACATGTAGGGAATAGGGTGGACTATACATGTAGGGAATAGGGTAGACTATACACATTGGGAATAGGGTAGACATTACATGTAGGGAATAGGGTTTGTCGTGATAGTGAAAATAGCAAAAATATCTCTGGCCTCCCTCTGAACCTTTAATGCTTCCGGCTGCACATAGCTTTACCATGGGTTTGTTAGAATAGGGACCCGAGGGAAGGGTCCTACTCATACACAGTAAGATTCCTCTCAGTGCCAAGCCCTTGTGCTGTTTTCCAGGTGATGTCATCAGTGCTTTCTGGCACACTAACCCTGTATTGGGGTCCATTTCACTCTCAGCTCTGTCCTGCTACCGCTGAAACCTACCCCCCATGAAGAAGTCTGTCTGTCTGTCTGTCTGTCTGTCTGTCTGTCTGTCTGTCTGTCTGTCTGTCTGTCTGTCTGTCTGTCTGTCTGCCTGCCTGCCTGCCTGCCTGCCTGTCTGCCTGTCTGTCTGCCTGCCTGCCTGTCTGCCTGTCTGCCTGCCTGTCTGTCTGTCTGTCTGTCTGTCTGCCTGTCTGTCTCTCTCTCCCCCTCCTCCTCCTCCGATAAATGACCTCCTGCTGGAAATGACATAGCCACACACAAACACACCGTTTTTTGGGCTGTGTGTGTCCTTGGAGGCTGTTGGCTGAGACTTTAAGCAACTTCGTATCAGGGAGACAGTCACCAACAGGGCTCTGATGAAAAGAAGTGCACTATACAGGGAAAATGTTGACATTATCTTAGAGCACAACTGAGTTACATTGTTCTCCTTCTACCATAGACCCCATAGTCCCCATAGACCATAGACCCCATAGACCATAGACCCCATAGTCCCCCATAGACCATAGACCCCATAGACCATAGACCCCATAGACCATAGACCCCATAGACCATAGACCCCATAGTCCCCATAGACCATAGACCCCATAGACCATAGACCCCATAGACCCCATAGACCCCATAGACCATAGACCCCATAGTCCCCATAGACCATAGACCCCATAGACCCCATAGTCCCCATAGACCATAGACCCCATAGACCCCATAGACCCCATAGACCATAGACCCCATAGACCCCATAGACCCCATAGACCATAGACCCCATAGTCCCCATAGACCATAGACCCCATAGACCCCATAGACCATAGACCCCATAGACCCCATAGTCCCCATAGACCCCATAGTCGCCAATAGACCCCTTATTTCCCCATAGACCCCATAGTCCCCATAGACCCCATAGACCATAGTCGCCCATAGTCCCCATAGACCATAGTCGCCCATAGACCCCTTATTTCCCCAAAGACCCCATAGTCCCCCATAGACCCCATAGTCCCCCATAGACCCCATAGTCGCCCATAGACCATAGACCCCATAGACCCCATAGTCCCCATAGACCATAGTCGCCCATAGACCCCATAGTCGCCCATTGACCCCTTATTTCCCCATAGACCCCATATTCCCCCATAGACCCCATAGTCCCCCATAGTCCCCCATAGACCCCATAGACCCCATAGACACCATAGTCCCCCATTGTCCCCCATAGACCCCATAGTCCCCCATAGTCCCCCATAGACCCCATAGTCACCCATATACCATAGACCCCATAGACCCCATATTCCCCCATAGACACCATAGTCCCCCATTGTCCCCCATAGACCCCATAGTCCCCATAGACCCCATAGTCGCCAATAGACCCCTTATTTCCCCATAGACCCCATAGTCCCCATAGACCCCATAGACCATAGTCGCCCATAGTCCCCATAGACCATAGTCGCCCATAGACCCCTTATTTCCCCAAAGACCCCATAGTCCCCCATAGACCCCATAGTCCCCATAGACCCCATAGTCGCCCATAGACCATAGACCCCATAGACCCCATAGTCCCCATAGACCATAGTCGCCCATAGACCCCATAGTCGCCCATTGACCCCTTATTTCCCCATAGACCCCATATTCCCCCATAGACCCCATAGTCCCCCATAGTCCCCCATAGACCCCATAGACCCCATAGACACCATAGTCCCCCATTGTCCCCCATAGACCCCATAGTCCCCCATAGTCCCCCATAGACCCCATAGTCACCCATATACCATAGACCCCCTAGACCCCATATTCCCCCATAGACACCATAGTCCCCCATTGTCCCCCATAGACCCCATAGTCCCCCATAGTCCCCCATAGACCCCATAGTCACCCATATACCATAGACCCCATAGACCCCATAGTCCCCCATAGACCCCATAGTCGCCAATAGACCCCTTATTTCCCCATAGACCCTATAGTCCCCCATAGACCCCATAGACCCCATATTCCCCCACAGACCCCATAGTCCCCCATAGACCCCATAGTCCCCCATAGACCCCATATTCCCCCACAGACCCCATAGTCCCCCATAGACCCCATAGTCCCCCATAGACCCCATAGTCTCCCATAGACCCCATAGTCTCCCATAGACCCCATAGTCTCCCATAGACCCCATAGTCTCCCATAGACCCCATAGTCTCCCATAGACCCCATAGTCCCCCATAGACCCCATATTCCCCCATAGACCCCATAGTCCCCCATAGACCCCATATTCCCCCATAGACCCCATAGTCCCCCATAGACCCCATAGTCCCCCATAGACCCCATATTCCCCGATAGACCCCATAGTCTCCCATAGACCCCATAGTCCCCCATAGACCCCATAGTCCCCCATAGACCCCATAGTCCCCCATAGACCCCATAGACCCCATAGACCCCATAGTCCCCATAGACCCCTTATTTCCCCATAGACCCTATAGTCCCCCATAGACCCCATAGACTCCATATTCCCCCACAGACCCCATAGTCCCCCATAGACCCCATAGTCCCCCATAGACCCCATATTCCCTACAGCAGACCTGACTCACCTACAGCAGACCTGACCTCCCTACAGCAGACCTAACCTCCCTACAGCAGACCTAACCTCCCTACAGCAGACCTAACCTCCCTACAGCAGACCTAACCTCCCTACAGCAGACCTGACCCCCCTACAGCAGACCTAACCTCCCTACAGCAGACCGAACCTCCCTACAGCAGACCTGACCCCCCTACAGCAGACCTAACCTCCCTACAGCAGACCTGACCTCCCTACAGCAGACCTGACTCCCCTACAGCAGACCGAACCTCCCTACAGCAGACCTAACCTCCCTACAGCAGACCTAACCTCCCTACAGCAGACCTGACCTCCCTACAGCAGACCTGACCTCCCTACAGCAGACCTAACCTCCCTACAGCAGACCTGACCTCCCTACAGCAGACCGAACCTCCCTACAGCAGACCGAACCTCCCTACAGCAGACCTGACCTCCCTACAGCAGACCTGACCTCCCTACAGCAGACCTGACCTCCCTACAGCAGACCTAACCTCCCTACAGCAGACCTGACCTCCCTACAGCAGACCGAACCTCCCTACAGCAGACTGCAGTACAGACAGAGCCTGGACATTAACCCATATTGTTCAACTCACCCGATCAGACCAACCCTACACATGATGCTTTCAACTGCAAGAGAGACTAGAGGCTACAGAACAGTGCTGGGATGAGAGGGGGAGAGGAGAGGGGGAGAGGGGGAGAGGAGAGAGGGAGAGGGGGAGAGAGGGAGAGGGGAGAGAGGAGAGAGGGAGAGGGGGAGAGAGGAGGGAGGGAGAGAGAGAAGAGGGGGAGAGGGGGGAGGGGGAGAGAGGGAGAGGGGGAGAGGGGGAGGGGGAGAGGAGAGGGGGAGAGAGGGAGAGAGGGAGAGGGGAGAGAGGAGAGAGGGAGAGGGGAGAGAGGAGGGAGGGAGAGAGAAGAGGGGGAGAGGGGAGAGGGGGAGAGGGGGAGAGAGGGAGAGGGGGAGAGGGGGGGGGGGGAGTGAGGAGAGGGTGGGAGAGGGAGAGGGGGAGACTCCCCCAGAGGGGAGTGAAACATTTACCCACAGCAGGGTATTTCCTCCCTCTTATGGAACACACACACACACACACACACACACACACACACACACACACACATACTAGACAACTAGTGACATTTATTTTATTTTACACTAACGACCACCTCTCTCTCTGCTACAGTGTAAAGGAATAATTCCCATGTTCCCCTGATCCCCTGATCCCATGTTCCCATGTTCCCCTGTTCCCCTGATCCCATGTTCCCCTGATCCCATGTTCCCCTGTTCCCCTGTTCCCCTGATCCCATGTTCCCCTGATCCCATGTTCCCCTGATCCCATGTTCCCCTGATCCCATGTTCCCCTGTTCCCATGTTCCCATGTTCCCCTGAACCCATGTTCCCCTGTTCCCCTGATCCCATGTTCCCCTGTTCCCCTGATCCCATGTTCCCATGTTCCCCTGATCCCATGTTCCCCTGTTCCCCTGATCCCATGTTCCCATGTTCCCCTGATCCCCTGTTCCCATGATCCCATGTTCCCATGTTCCCCTGATCCCATGTTCCCCTGATCCCATGTTCCCCTGATCCCATGTTCCCCTGTTCCCCTGATCCCATGTTCCCCTGTTCCCCTGATCCCATGTTCCCCTGATCCCATGTTCCCCTGATCCCATGTTCCCCTGATCCCATGTTCCCATGTTCCCCTGATCCCATGTTCCCCTGATCCCCTGTTCCCCTGATCCCATGTTCCCCCTGTTCCCCTGATCCCATGTTCCCCTGATCCCATGTTCCCCTGATCCCATGTTCCCCTGATCCCATGTTCCCATGTTCCCCTGATCCCATGTTCCCTGATCCCATGTTCCCCTGTTCCCTGATCCCATGTTCCCTGATCCCATGTTCCCCTGATCCCATGTTCCCATGTTCCC
>NC_088241.1:71007881-71017881 GCF_036934945.1 Oncorhynchus masou masou
TAAGGCATTGTTTGGAGGGATTAGAGAGGAGGACATCAACTATAATATATAGAGGGATTAGAGAGGAGGACATCAACTATAATATATAGAGGGATTAGAGAGGAAATCAACTATAATATAGAGAGGGATTAGAGAGGAGGAAATCAACTATAATATATAGTGGGATTAGAGAGGAGAACATCAACTATAATATATAGTGGGATTAGAGAGGAGGAAATCAACTATAATATATAGTGGGATTAGAGAGGAGAACATTAACTATAATATATAGAGGGATTAGAGAGGAAATCAACTATAATATAGAGAGGGATTAGAGAGGAGGACATCAACTATAATATATAGTGGGATTAGAGAGGAGGAAATCAACTATAATATATAGTGGGATTAGAGAGGAGGAAATCAACTATAATATATAGAGGGATTAGAGAGGAGAACATTAACTATAATATATAGAGGGATTAGAGAGGAAATCAACTATAATATAGAGAGGGATTAGAGAGGAGGACATCAACTATAATATATAGTGGGATTAGAGAGGAGAACATCAACTATACTATATAGTGGGATTAGAGAGGAGGACATCAACTATAATATATAGTGGGATTAGAGAGGAGGACATCAACTATAATATATAGAGGGATTAAGGAGGAGGAAATCAACTATAATATAGAGAGGGATTAGAGAGGAGGACATCAACTATAATATATAGAGGGGTTAGAGAGGAGGACATCAACTATAATATAGAGAGGGATTAGAGAGGAGGACATCAACTATAATATAGAGAGGGATTAGAGAGGAGGACATCAACTATAATATATAGAGGGATTAGAGAGGAGGACATCAACTATAATATATAGAGGGATTAGAGAGGAGGACATCAACTATAATATAGAGAGGGATTAGAGAGGAGGACATCAACTATAATATAGAGAGGGATTAGAGGAGGACATCAACTATAATATAGAGAGGGATTAGAGAGGAGGACATCAACTATAATATATAGAGGGATTAGAGAGGAAATCAACTATAATATAGAGAGGGATTAGAGAGGAGGAAATCAACTATAATATATAGTGGGATTAGAGAGGAGAACATCAACTATAATATATAGTGGGATTAGAGAGGAGGAAATCAACTATAATATATAGTGGGATTAGAGAGGAGAACATTAACTATAATATATAGAGGGATTAAGGAGGAGGACATCAACTATAATATAGAGAGGGATTAGAGAGGAGGACATCAACTATAATATAGAGAGGGATTAGAGAGGAGGACATCAACTATAATATATAGAGGGATTAGAGAGGACATCAACTATAATATATAGAGGGATTAGAGAGGAGGACATCAACTATAATATAGAGAGGGATTAGAGAGGTCATCAACTATAATATATAGAGGGATTAGAGAGGAGAATATAATAGAACATCACTTTATTCTACACACACACACACACACACACACACACACACACACACACACACACACACACACACACACACACACACACACACACACACACACACACACACACACACGTGTGTGCTAAGCACACTCTTAATGACAAGCTTTACTGTACATATCTGGGTGATGGGAATCTATCTGATGAATATAGAATCTTAGATGATTCTATAACGCCCTCGGTGAATCACACTGCAAGCTGTTCCATGCTGTAGGTTGTCCTGACAGAGAGAGAACCTCTAAACCCTGGTTGAATCACACTGCAAGCTGCTCTGGTTGTCCTGACAGAGAGAGAACCTCTAAACCCTGGTTGAATCACACTGCAAGCTGCTCTGGTTGTCCTGACAGAGAGAGAACCTCTAAACCCTGGTTGATTCACACTGCAAGCTGCTCTGGTTGTCCTGACAGAGAGAGAACCACTTATTCAGCCCATTAAGAAGCGGCAGAGCTACAGTAAACCCTTCAAAGTGACCAACACCAGTAAACCCTTCAAAGTGACCAACACCAGTAAACCCTTCAGAGTGACCAACACCAGTAAAACCCTTCAGAGTGACCAACACCAGTAAACCCTTCAGAGTGACCAACACCAGTAAACCCTTCAGAGTGACCAACACCAGTAAACCCTTCAGAGTGACCAACACCAGTAAACCCTTCAGAGTGACCAACACCAGCAAACCCTTCAGAGTGACCACCACCAGTAAACCCTTCAGAGTGACCAACACCAGTAAACCCTTCAGAGTTACCAACACCAGCAAACCCTTCAGAGTGACCAACACCAGCTACAGTAAACCCTTCAGAGTGACCAACACCAGCTACAGTAAACCCTTCAGAGTGACCAACACCAGTAAACCCTTCAGAGTGACCAACACCAGCAAACCCTTCAGAGTTACCAACACCAGCAAACCCTTCAGAGTGACCAACACCAGCTACGGTAAACCCTTCAGAGTGACCAACAAAAGCTACAGTAAACCCTTCAGAGTGACCAACAAAAGCTACAGTAAACCCTTCAGAGTGACCAACAAAAGCTACAGTAAACCCTTCAGAGAGACCAACACCAGTAAACCCTTCAGAGTGACCAACACCAGTAAACCCTTCAGAGTGACCAACACCAGCAAACCCTTCAGAGTGACCAACACCAGCAAACCCTTCAGAGTGACCAACACCAGCAAACCCTTCAGAGTGACCAACACCATTAAACCCTTCAGAGTGACCAACACCAGTAAAACCTTCAAAGTGACCAACACCAGTAAAACCTTCAAAGTGACCAACAACAGTAAACCCTTCAGAGTGACCAACACCAGTAAAACCTTCAAAGTGACCAACAACAGTAAACCCTTCAGAGTGACCAACACCAGTAAACCCTTCAAAGTGACCAACACCAGTAAAACCTTCAGAGTGACCAACACCAGTAAACCCTTCAGAGTGACAAACACCAGCAAACCCTTCAGAGTTACCAACACCAGTAAAACCTTCAAAGTGACCAACAACAGTAAATCCTTCAAAGTGACCAACACCAGTAAAACCTTCAGAGTGACCAACACCAGTAAAACCTTCAGAGTGACCAACACCAGTAAAACCTTCAGAGTGGCCAACACCAGTAAACCCTTCAGAGAGACCAACAAAAGCTACAGTAAACCCTTCAGAGTGACCAACAAAAGCTACAGTAAACCCTTCAGAGTGACCAACAAAAGCTACAGTAAACCCTTCAGAGAGACCAACACCAGTAAACCCTTCAGAGTGACCAACACCAGTAAACCCTTCAGAGTGACCAACACCAGTAAACCCTTCAGAGTACCAACACCAGTAAACCCTTCAGAGTGACCACTACCAGCAAACCCTTCAGAGTGACCAACACCAGTAAACCCTTCAGAGTGACCAACACCAGTAAACCCTTCAGAGTGACCAACACCAGTAAACCCTTCAGAGTGACCAACACCAGTAAACCTTTCAGAGTGACCAACACCAGTAAACCCTTCAGAGTGATAAACACCAGCAAACCCTTCAGAGTTACCAACACCAGTAAAACCTTCAAAGTGACCAACAACAGTAAACCCTTCAGAGTGACCAACACCAGTAAAACCTTCAAAGTGACCAACAACAGTAAACCCTTCAGAGTGACCAACACCAGTAAACCCTTCAAAGTGACCAACACCAGTAAAACCTTCAGAGTGACCAACACCAGTAAACCCTTCAAAGTGACCAACACCAGTAAACCCTTCAAAGTGACCAACACCAGTAAAACCTTCAGAGTGACCAACACCAGTAAAACCTTCAGAGTGGCCAACACCAGTAAACCCTTCAGAGAGACCAACAAAAGCTACAGTAAACCCTTCAGAGTGACCAACACCAGTAAACCCTTCAGAGTGACCAACACCAGTAAACCCTTCAAAGTGACCAACACCAGTAAACCCTTCAAAGTGACCAACACCAGTAAAACCTTCAGAGTGACCAACACCAGTAAAACCTTCAGAGTGGCCAACACCAGTAAACCCTTCAGAGAGACCAACAAAAGCTACAGTAAACCCTTCAGAGTGACCAACAAAAGCTACAGTAAACCCTTCAGAGTGACCAACACCAGTAAACCCTTCAAAGTGACCAACACCAGTAAACCCTTCAGAGTGACCACCACCAGTAAACCCTTCAGAGTGACCAACACCAGTAAACCCTTCAAAGTGACCAACACCAGTAAACCCTTCAGAGTGACCACCAGCAGTAAACCCTTCAGAGTGACCACCACCAGTAAACCCTTCAGAGTGACCACCACCAGTAAACCCTTCAGAGTGACCAACACCAGTAAACCCTTCAGAGTGACCACCACCAGTAAACCCTTCAGAGTGACCAACACCAGTAAACCCTTCAAAGTGACCAACACCAGTAAACCCTTCAGAGTGACCACCAGCAATAAACCCTTCAGAGTGACCACCACCAGTAAACCCTTCAGAGTGACCACCACCAGTAAACCCTTCAGAGTGACCAACACCAGTAAACCCTTCAGAGTGACCAACACCAGTAAACCCTTCAGAGTGATAAACACCAGCAAACCCTTCAGAGTGACCAACACCAGTAAACCCTTCAGAGTGACCAACACCAGTAAAACCTTCAAAGTGACCAACATCAGTAAACCCTTCAGAGTGATAAACACCAGCAAACCCTTCAGAGTGACCAACACCAGTAAAATCTTCAGAGTGACCAACACCAGTAAACCCTTCAGAGTGACCAACACCAGTAAAACCTTCAGATTGACCAACACCAGTAAAACCTTCAAAGTGACCAACATCAGTAAACCCTTCAGAGTGACCAACACCAGTAAAACCTTCAGAGTGACCAACACCAGTAAAACCTTCAAAGTGACCAACACCAGTAAAACCTTCAGAGTGACCAACACCAGTAAACCCTTCAGAGAGACCAACAAAAGCTACAGTAAACCCTTCAGAGTGACCAACAAAAGCTACAGTAAACCCTTCAGAGTGACCAACAAAAGCTACAGTAAACCCTTCAGAGTGACCAACAAAAGCTACAGTAAACCCTTCAGAGTGACCAACAAAAGCTACAGTAAAGCCTTCAGAGTGACCAACACCAGTAAACCCTTCAGAGTGACCAACACCAGTAAACCCTTCAGAGTGACCAACACCAGTAAAACCTTCAAAGTGACCAACACAAGTAAACCCTTCAGAGTGACCAACACCAGTAAACCCTTCAAAGTGACCAACACCAGTAAACCCTTCAGAGTGACCACCACCAGTAAACCCTTCAGAGTGATAAACACCAGCAGTAAACCCTTCAGAGTGACCAACACCAGTAAAACCTTCAAAGTGACCAACAACAGTAAACCCTTCAAAGTGACCAACACCAGTAAAACCTTCAGAGTGACCAACACCAGTAAAACCTTCAGAGTGGCCAACACCAGTAAACCCTTCAGAGAGACCAACAAAAGCTACAGTAAACCCTTCAGAGTGACCAACAAAAGCTACAGTAAACCCTTCAGAGTGACCAACAAAAGCTACAGTAAACCCTTCAGAGTGACCAACACCAGTAAACCCTTCAGAGTGACCAACACCAGTAAAACCTTCAAAGTGACCAACACAAGTAAACCCTTCAGAGTGACCAACACCAGTAAACCCTTCAAAGTGACCAACAACAGTAAACCCTTCAAAGTGACCAACACCAGTAAAACCTTCAGAGTGACCAACACCAGTAAACCCTTCAGAGTGACAAACACCAGCAAACCCTTCAGAGTAACCAACACCAGTAAAACCTTCAAAGTGACCAACAACAGTAAACCCTTCAAAGTGACCAACACCAGTAAAACCTTCAGAGTGACCAACACCAGTAAAACCTTCAGAGTGACCAACACCAGTAAAACCTTCAGAGTGGCCAACACCAGTAAACCCTTCAGAGAGACCAACAAAAGCTACAGTAAACCCTTCAGAGTGACCAACAAAAGCTACAGTAAACCCTTCAGAGTGACCAACAAAAGCTACAGTAAACCCTTCAGAGAGACCAACACCAGTAAACCCTTCAGAGTGACCAACACCAGTAAACCCTTCAGAGTGACCAACACCAGTAAACCCTTCAGAGTACCAACACCAGTAAACCCTTCAGAGTGACCACTACCAGCAAACCCTTCAGAGTGACCAACACCAGTAAACCCTTCAGAGTGACCAACACCAGTAAACCCTTCAGAGTGACCAACACCAGTAAACCCTTCAGAGTGACCAACACCAGTAAACCTTTCAGAGTGACCAACACCAGTAAACCCTTCAGAGTGATAAACACCAGCAAACCCTTCAGAGTTACCAACACCAGTAAAACTTTCAAAGTGACCAACAACAGTAAACCCTTCAGAGTGACCAACACCAGTAAAACCTTCAAAGTGACCAACAACAGTAAACCCTTCAGAGTGACCAACACCAGTAAACCCTTCAAAGTGACCAACACCAGTAAAACCTTCAGAGTGACCAACACCAGTAAACCCTTCAAAGTGACCAACACCAGTAAACCCTTCAAAGTGACCAACACCAGTAAAACCTTCAGAGTGACCAACACCAGTAAAACCTTCAGAGTGGCCAACACCAGTAAACCCTTCAGAGAGACCAACAAAAGCTACAGTAAACCCTTCAGAGTGACCAACACCAGTAAACCCTTCAGAGTGACCAACACCAGTAAACCCTTCAAAGTGACCAACACCAGTAAAACCTTCAGAGTGACCAACACCAGTAAAACCTTCAGAGTGGCCAACACCAGTAAACCCTTCAGAGAGACCAACAAAAGCTACAGTAAACCCTTCAGAGTGACCAACAAAAGCTACAGTAAACCCTTCAGAGTGACCAACACCAGTAAACCCTTCAAAGTGACCAACACCAGTAAACCCTTCAGAGTGACCACCACCAGTAAACCCTTCAGAGTGACCAACACCAGTAAACCCTTCAAAGTGACCAACACCAGTAAACCCTTCAGAGTGACCACCAGCAGTAAACCCTTCAGAGTGACCACCACCAGTAAACCCTTCAGAGTGACCACCACCAGTAAACCCTTCAGAGTGACCAACACCAGTAAACCCTTCAGAGTGACCACCACCAGTAAACCCTTCAGAGTGACCAACACCAGTAAACCCTTCAAAGTGACCAACACCAGTAAACCCTTCAGAGTGACCACCAGCAATAAACCCTTCAGAGTGACCACCACCAGTAAACCCTTCAGAGTGACCACCACCAGTAAACCCTTCAGAGTGACCAACACCAGTAAACCCTTCAGAGTGACCAACACCAGTAAACCCTTCAGAGTGATAAACACCAGCAAACCCTTCAGAGTGACCAACACCAGTAAACCCTTCAGAGTGACCAACACCAGTAAAACCTTCAAAGTGACCAACATCAGTAAACCCTTCAGAGTGATAAACACCAGCAAACCCTTCAGAGTGACCAACACCAGTAAAATCTTCAGAGTGACCAACACCAGTAAACCCTTCAGTGTGACCAACACCAGTAAAACCTTCAGATTGACCAACACCAGTAAAACCTTCAAAGTGACCAACATCAGTAAACCCTTCAGAGTGACCAACACCAGTAAAACCTTCAGAGTGACCAACACCAGTAAAACCTTCAAAGTGACCAACACCAGTAAAACCTTCAGAGTGACCAACACCAGTAAACCCTTCAGAGAGACCAACAAAAGCTACAGTAAACCCTTCAGAGTGACCAACAAAAGCTACAGTAAACCCTTCAGAGTGACCAACAAAAGCTACAGTAAACCCTTCAGAGTGACCAACAAAAGCTACAGTAAACCCTTCAGAGTGACCAACAAAAGCTACAGTAAAGCCTTCAGAGTGACCAACACCAGTAAACCCTTCAGAGTGACCAACACCAGTAAACCCTTCAGAGTGACCAACACCAGTAAAACCTTCAAAGTGACCAACACAAGTAAACCCTTCAGAGTGACCAACACCAGTAAACCCTTCAAAGTGACCAACACCAGTAAACCCTTCAGAGTGACCACCACCAGTAAACCCTTCAGAGTGACCAACACCAGAAAACCCTTCAGAGTGATAAACACCAGCAGTAAACCCTTCAGAGTGACCAACACCAGTAAAACCTTCAAAGTGACCAACAACAGTAAACCCTTCAAAGTGACCAACACCAGTAAAACTTTCAGAGTGACCAACACCAGTAAAACCTTCAGAGTGGCCAACACCAGTAAACCCTTCAGAGAGACCAACAAAAGCTACAGTAAACCCTTCAGAGTGACCAACAAAAGCTACAGTAAACCCTTCAGAGTGACCAACAAAAGCTACAGTAAACCCTTCAGAGTGACCAACAAAAGCTACAGTAAACCCTTCAGAGTGACCAACAAAAGCTACAGTAAACCCTTCAGAGTGACCAACACCAGTAAACCCTTCAGAGTGACCAACACCAGTAAACCCTTCAGAGTGACCAACACCAGTAAACCCTTCAGAGTGACCAACACCAGTAAACCCTTCAGAGTGATAAACACCAGTAAACCCTTCAGAGTGACCAACACCAGTAAACCCTTCAGAGTGACCAACACCAGTAAACCCTTCAGAGTGACCACCACCAGTAAACCCTTCAAAGTGACCAACACCAGTAAAATCTTCAGAGTGACCAACACCAGCAAACCCTTCAAAGTGACCAACACCAGCCACAGTAAACCCTTCAGAGTGACCAACACGAGCAAAACCCCTCAGAGTGACCAACACCAGTAAACCCTTCAGAGTGACCAACACCAGTAAACCCTTCAGAGTGACCAACACGAGCAAAACCCCTCAGAGTGACCAACACCAGTAAACCCTTCAGAGTGACCAACACCAGTAAACCCTTCAAAGTGACCAACACCAGTAAACCCTTCAGAGTGACCAACACCAGTAAAATCTTCAAAGTGACCAACAACAGTAAACCCTTCAGAGTGACCAACACCAGTAAACCCTTCAGAGTGACCAACACCAGTAAACCCTTCAAAGTGACCAACACCAGTAAACCCTTCAAAGTGACCAACACCAGTAAAACCTTCAGAGTGACCAACACCAGTAAAACCTTCAGAGTGGCCAACACCAGTAAACCCTTCAGAGAGACCAACAAAAGCTACAGTAAACCCTTCAGAGTGACCAACAAAAGCTACAGTAAACCCTTCAGAGTGACCAACACCAGTAAACCCTTCAAAGTGACCAACACCAGTAAACCCTTCAGAGTGACCACCACCAGTAAACCCTTCAGAGTGACCAACACCAGTAAACCCTTCAAAGTGACCAACACCAGTAAACCCTTCAGAGTGACCACCAGCAGTAAACCCTTCAGAGTGACCACCACCAGTAAACCCTTCAGAGTGACCACCACCAGTAAACCCTTCAGAGTGACCAACACCAGTAAACCCTTCAGAGTGACCACCACCAGTAAACCCTTCAGAGTGACCAACACCAGTAAACCCTTCAAAGTGACCAACACCAGTAAACCCTTCAGAGTGACCACCAGCAGTAAACCCTTCAGAGTGACCACCACCAGTAAACCCTTCAGAGTGACCACCACCAGTAAACCCTTCAGAGTGACCAACACCAGTAAACCCTTCAGAGTGATAAACACCAGCAAACCCTTCAGAGTGACCAACACCAGTAAACCCTTCAGAGTGACCAACACCAGTAAAACCTTCAAAGTGACCAACATCAGTAAACCCTTCAGAGTGATAAACACCAGCAAACCCTTCAGAGTGACCAACACCAGTAAAATCTTCAGAGTGACCAACACCAGTAAACCCTTCAGAGTGACCAACACCAGTAAAACCTTCAGATTGACCAACACCAGTAAAACCTTCAAAGTGACCAACATCAGTAAACCCTTCAGAGTGACCAACACCAGTAAAACCTTCAGAGTGACCAACACCAGTAAAACCTTCAAAGTGACCAACACCAGTAAAACCTTCAGAGTGACCAACAAAAGCTACAGTAAACCCTTCAGAGTGACCAACAAAAGCTACAGTAAACCCTTCAGAGTGACCAACAAAAGCTACAGTAAACCCTTCAGAGTGACCA
>NC_088241.1:71020381-71033152 GCF_036934945.1 Oncorhynchus masou masou
CTCCCTCTTCCCCTTCCTCTTCCTCGCCTCCTCCCCTCACCTCTCCTCTCCTCCTTTCCACGCATCTGCCTTCCTCACCTCTCCTCTCCTCTCCTCTCCTCTCCTCTCCTCTCCTCTCCCTCCTCCCCTTTCCACGTATCTGCCTTCCTCTCCTCTCCTCTCCTCTCCTCTCCTCCCCTTTCCACGTATCTGCCTTCTCCCCTCGCCTCTCCCTCTTCCCCTTCCTCTTCCTCGCTCTCTCCTCTCCCTCTCCTCTCATCTCTCTGCTCCATATAGCTCTGCATTGACATGATTGGTTGACGGTAGGTGGGGGCGGGAAGTCCTGTATAAACACAAACTCACTTCCTTGACAACTTCCTTCACAACAGCTCTGTTCAACAGCACTGCGCAAGACTATGAATGCCCTGACTTCTGTATCAGAGACCAAATCAATGCCAATACAGACGTCAGACTGACCTTACAGCGCCTTTATTAAAGCCAAAGACCTGGGAATGAAACCCACAACCCAGCGATGTGAGAGCTCTACCAACTGAGCCATACTGGGGCCGCAACATACCCAGTGAAACCCCCAAAGGTGTTTTCACACTTTCTTAAATAAAACAAAACAAAATCAAGGTTGAAGAACCACTTCAGGTGTTCCAGAGTACATTCTGTGTATTAAAATTCAAAATTCCATTTTCATTAAACAATCACAATGTTTTGAGACTTTCTACTTTTACAGTGTCCATTTTCTAATGGTATCAGCTATTATTAAAATATTTTGTTTTAACAATAAAGAAAAGTATATGTGTCTCATTTGCATAAACATACTGGGTGTATTTGCATATATGAAAAGGTTAACATAATGGGGTGGGGCTACAACCACCAAACACCTGCTGTGTACCCGACCTGCACTCACCTGCTCTGTGTACCCTACCTGCACTCACCTGCTCTGTCTACCCTACCTGCACTCACTGGCGAAAAATTCTACCTGCACTCACTTGCTCTGTGTACCCGACCTGCACTCACTTGCTCTGTGTACCCGACCTGCACTCACCTGCTCTGTGTACCCTACCTGCACTCACCTGCTCTGTCTACCCTACCTGCACTCACTGGCTCTGTGTTCCCTACCTGCACTCACTTGCTCTGTGTACCCGACCTGCACTCACCTGCTCTGTGTACCCTACCTGCACTCACCTGCTCTGTCTACCCTACCTGCACTCACTGGCTCTGTGTACCCTACCTGCACTCACCTGCTCTGTCTACCCTACCTGCACTCACTGGCTCTGTGTACCCTACCTGCACTCACTTGCTCTGTGTTCCCTACCTGCACTCACCTGCTCTGTGTACCCTACCTGCACTCACCTGCTCTGTGTACCCTACCTGCACTCACCTGCTGTCTACCCTACCTCCACTCACTTGCTCTGTCTACCCTACCTCCACTCACCTGCTCTGTCTACCCTACCTGCACTCACCTGCTCTGTCTACCCTACCTGCACTCACCTGCTCTGTCTATCCTACCTGCACTCACCTGCTCTGTCTACCCTACCTGCACTCACCTGCTCTGTCTACCCTACCTGCACACACCTGCTCTGTCATCCTACCTGCACTCACCTGCTCTGTCTACCCTACCTGCACTCACCTGCTCTGTCTACCCTACCTGCACACACCTGCTCTGTCTATCCTACCTGCACTCACCTGCTCTGTCTATCCTACCTGCACTCACCTGCTGTCTACCTACCTGCACTCAACTGCTCTGTCTACCCTACCTGCACTCACCTGCTCTTTCTATCCTACCTGCACTCACCTGCTCTGTCTACCCTACCTGCACTCACCTGCTGTCTACCCTACCTGCACTCACCTGCTCTGTCTACCCTACCTGCACTCACCTGCTGTCTACCCTACCTGCACTCACCTGCTCTGTCTACCCTACCTGCACTCACCTGCTCTGTCTACCCTACCTGCACTCACCTGCTCTGTCTACCCTACCTGCACTCACCTGCTCTGTCTACCCTACCTGCACTCACCTGCTCTGTCTATCCTACCTGCACTCACCTGCTCTGTCTACCCTACCTGCACTCACCTGCTCTGTCTATCCTACCTGCACTCACCTGCTCTGTCTATCCTACCTGCACTCACCTGCTCTGTCTATCCTACCTGCACTCACCTGCTCTGTCTATCCTACCTGCACTCACCTGCTCTGTCTATCCTACATGTACTCACCTGCTCTGTCTATCCTACCTGCACTCACCTGCTCTGTGTACCCTACCTGCACTCACCTGCTCTGTCTATCCCACCTGCACTCACCTGCTCTGTCTATCCTACCTGCACTCACCTGCTCTGTCTATCCTACCTGCACTCACCGGCTCTGTGTACCCTACCTTCACTCACCTGCTCTGTCTATCCTACCTGCACTCACCTGCTCTGTCTATCCTACCTGCACTCACCGGCTCTGTGTACCCTACCTGCACTCACCTGCTCTGTCTACCCTACCTGCACTCACCTGCTCTGTCTACCCTACCTGCACTCACCTGCTCTGTCTATCCTACCTGCACTCACCTGCTCTGTCTATCCTACCTGCACTCACCGGCTCTGTGTACCCTACCTGTACTCACCTGCTCTGTCTACCCTACCTGCACTCACCTGCTCTGTCTACCCTACCTGCACTCACCTGCTCTGTCTACCCTACCTGCACTCACCTGCTCTGTCTACCCTACCTGCACTCACCTGCTCTGTCTATCCTACCTGCACTCACCTGCTCTGTCTACCCTACCTGCACTCACCTGCTCTGTCTACCCTACCTGCACTCACCTGCTCTGTCTACCCTACCTGCACACACCTGCTCTGTCTATCCTACCTGCACTCACCTGCTCTGTCTACCCTACCTGCACTCACCTGCTCTGTCTACCCTACCTGCACTCACATGCTCTGTCTACCCTACCTGCACTCACCTGCTCTGTGTACCCTACCTGCACTCACCTGCTCTGTCTACCCTACCTGCACTCACCTGCTCTGTCTATCCTACCTGCACTCACCTGCTCTGTCTACCCTACCTGCACTCACCTGCTCTGTCTACCCTACCTGCACTCACCTGCTCTGTCTACCCTACCTGCACTCACCTGCTCTGTCTACCCTACTTGCCTAATGAATTACTGCTGTTGTCATGTTCAGTTGCGTAATTCGACTACTGTGTCAATAGCCGGACACACTCAGATTATAAATCAACAGGTTGGCTCTAGATTACACCTCTATATATATACTCTACATTGTTTAGATCACTATAATCCATCTTCATTTTTTGGAATCTACATTTTTAATTTCTCATTTTTAAACCGTATTTAAATAACTTTTTTTGTCAATTCCACAAAAATAATTCCCACCCATCTGAATAGTTCTCTTTCTTCTCTTTCTTGTGAGGTGTTGAGACGATACATTAAATCCTAGATGAAGCTTTAACGTCTACAACAGGCCTTCTCTTCCTAGAAAGGACAGGTGGAGTCCAAGCTGAGAAGACGGGGCAACACGGCCTCCTCTTCCTAGAAAGGACAGGTGGAGTCCAAGCTGAGAAGACGGGGCAACACGGCCTCCTCTTCCTAGAAAGGACAGGTAGAGTCCAAGCTGAGAAGACGGGCAACACGGCCTCCTCTTCCTAGAAAGGACAGGTAGAGTCCAAGCTGAGAAGACGGGCAACACGGCCTCCTCTTCCTAGAAAGGACAGGTGGAGTCCAAGCTGAGAAGACGGGGCAACACGGCCTCCTCTTCCTAGAAAGGACAGGTGGAGTCCAAGCTGAGAAGACGGGGCAACACGGCCTCCTCTTCCTAGAAAGGACAGGTAGAGTCCAAGCTGAGAAGACGGGCAACACGGCCTCCTCTTCCTAGAAAGGACAGGTGGAGTCCAAGCTGAGCCAATCAGATCATGTCTCTGTTCTTACTCCCGCCTACAAGCAACAACTCAAGAGGGAGCCAACATCACAGAGAATAGTGAGGCACTGGACAGAGGAGACAGACTTAGGGCTGTTGCGGTGACAGTATTACCATCACATCGGCGGTCACGAGTCATGAAGGCAAGTCTAATTCCATGAGTTTGTTTAGTCATTAGGTAATTAGGCTTCTCCAAGCTCTGATGCTGCTGCTGATCATTGGTAGTCTACCAAACTTGCTAACTGCCTGGTACTCAGAACTCTATTGTCCCTCTAATCACTCTGACATCAATGTAAATGTGTTTGAAAATCTAATCAAACACTTCATGAGTGCCCATGAGCTCATGTTGCACAACATTTCTATAGGTTGTGCAATTGCAGAAGAAAACAGAGTGATGGCCTCTATTAAAAAGAGGAGGATCCCATCAGCTTCCTATAGGCTAGGCTTACTATATTTATTTCTCAACATTCCTAATATTAAGCACATTGCTTATCTTTACAACAGGAGACTAGCGTACCTGTCTGGCATGAAAATGAACCATGTGAAAAGCGGTCCTCTCATCGTTATTTATAAATCCTCTTGTCTCATCGCATGATAATGGTCCATTCTAAATCAAAATAAATTTCACACATTATTTTGTTTATGTAAAGACAAGTTTACGACACAATAGTAGAGGGCTTGATTACCAACAATGATGAGACAGCCTACAGGGAGGAGGTGAGGGCACTCGGAGTGTGGTGTCAAGAAAATAAAATAACCTCACACTCAATGTCAACAAAACAAAGGAGATGATCGTGGACTTCAGGAAACAGCAGAGGGAGCATCCCCTATACACATCGACGGGACAGTAGTGGAGAAGGTGGAACATTTTAAGTTCCTTGGCGTACACATCACCGACAAACTGAAATGATCCACTCACACAGACAGTGTGGTGAAGAAGGCGCAACATGGCCTCTTCAACCTCAGGAGGCTGAAGAAATGTGGCTTGTCACCCAAAACCCTGACAAACTTTTACAGATGCACAATCGAGAGCATCCTGTCGGGCTTTATCACCGCCTGGTACGGCAACTGCACCACCCTTAACCGCAAGGCTCTCCAGAGGGTAGTGTGGTCTGCAAAATGCAAACTACCTGCCCTTCATGACACCTACAGCACCCGATGTCACAGGAAGGCCAAAAAGATCATTAAGGACAACTACCACCCGAGCCACTGCCTGTTCACACTGCTACCATCCAGAAGGCGAGGTCAGTACAGGTGCATCAAAGCTGATACCGAGAGACTGAAAAACATCTCAAGGCCACGAGACTTCTAAACAGCAATCACTAACTCAGAGAGGCTGCTGCCTACACTAAGACCCAATCACTGGCCACTTTAAAAAATGGATCAATAGTCACTTTAAACAATGCCACTTCACTTATGTTTAAAACTCTTACATTACACAAAACATATCTATCTATGGTATTTTATACCATCTATTGCATCTTACATCGGTCATCTCTCATCCATATACTTATATGTACATACTCTCATTCACCCCTTTAGATTTGTGTGTACTAGGTAGTTGTTGGGGAATTGTTAGGTTACTGAGACTGATTGTCACGTCTACTACCGCTCCTCCACTCCGGCGTTCGACATCGCCCGTTTACTAACCACCAGCCAATCATCATTACGTGAAACTCTGCTTCATCAACTCCATCACTTCACTGATTATCTCCCCTATCTGTCCATCTGTCCATCTGTCCATGTGTCCATCTGTCCATGTGTCCATCTGTCCATCTGTCCATCTGTCCATCTGTCTATCTATCCATCTGTCCATCCGTCCATCTGTCCATCCGTCCATCTGTCCATCCATCCATCTGTCCATCCATCTATCCATCTGTCCATCTATCCATCTGTCCATCGGTCCATCTGTCCATCCGTCCATCCATCCATCCATCCATCCATCCATCCATCCGTCCATCGGTCCATCCATCCATCTGTCCATCCATCTGTCCATCTGTCCATCTATCCATCTGTCCATCGGTCCATCTGTCCATCTGTCCATCCGTCCATCTGTCCATCTGTCCATCCGTCCATCCGTCCATCCGTCCGTCCATCCATCCATCCATCCATCCATCCATCCATCGGTCCATCGGTCCATCTGTCCATCTGTACATCTATCCATCTGTCCATCTGTACATCTCTCTCGCTCTATCCATCTATCTATCACTCTATCCCTCTATCCCTCTATCCATCTGTCACTACCTTAGTTCTATTCCCCAGGCAGTAGTGACTTCGTGTTTCTTGTTTTGTTCCATGTTCCGTTTATTATTAAACCACCTGCACTTTGCTTCCCGGCTCCCAGTGTTACAGAACACTGCCTCCTCCACTTCGCCAGGCTCTGGAGAGGGAACCCGCTCCCACTACAGATCTATGTTCCCACGGGGATACGGCCTGTTGACTTGGGCACACAGGTAGCTGGACATCCAGGGATCACCCTTAACATCCATCTCCGAAAAGTATTGGTGGCCCACCTTGGCGCAGGATGTAACTCGGTATGTCAACTCCTGTTTTGTCAAGCTAAGTCTCCCCGACACGCTCAAGTAGGGAAACTCCTTCCCCGTCCCATGACTCAGCATCCCTGGTCTCATCTATCCATTGACTTTGTTAACCTGTTGCGACGAGCAATCCCGTATCCGGGAGCATAATAATAGCCTCAAGCTCATTACCATAACGCAACGTTAACTATTCAGGAAAATCGCAAATGAAATTAAATAAATATATTGGTTCACAAGCTTAGCCTTTTGTTAACAACACTGTTATCTCAGATTTTCAACAAATGCTTTTCAACTATAGCTACACAAGCATTTGTGTAAGAGTATTGATAGCTAACATAGTATTAAGCCTAGCATTCAGCAGGCAACATTTTCACAAAAACAAGAAAAGCATTCAAATAAAATAATTTACCTTTGAAGAACTTCGGATGTTTTCAATGAGGAGACTCTCAGTTAGATAGCAAATGTTCAGTTTTTCCAAAAAGATTATTTGTGTAGGAGAAATCCCTCCGTTTTGTTCATCACGTTTGGCTAAGAAAACCCCCCGAAAAGTCAGTCATTACAACGCAAACTTTTTTCCAAATTAACTCCATAGTATCGACAGAAACATGGCAAACGTTGTTTAGAATCAATCCTCAAGGTGTTTTTTACATATCTTTCGATGATAAATGATTCAGGGCAGTTGCCTTTCTCTTCTGAACCAAATGGAACGTGCATGCACCTGGAGATTACGCAATAGTTTTGACGGAGGACCCCAAGCAGACACCTGGTAAATGTAGTCTCTTATGGTCAATCTTCCAATGATATGCCTACAAATACGTCACAATTCTGCAGACACCTTGAGGAAACGACAGAATGTGTAGGCTCATTACTTGCACATTCACAGCCATATAAGGAGACATTGGAACACAGCGCCTCCAAAATCTGGCTCACTTCCTGTATGAAATTTCATCTTGGTTTCGCCTGTAGCATTAGTTCTGGGGCACTCACAGACAATACCTTTGCAGTTTTGGAAACGTCAGTGTGTTTTCTTTCCAAAGCTGTCAATTATATGCATAGTCGAGCGTCTTTTCGTGACAAAATATCTTGTTTAAAACGGGAACGTTTTTCATCCAAAAATGAAATACTGCCCCCAGAGGTTCAAGAGGTTAACAATCTCCCCTCCTCTGACGGTTTCACCACCATTTCTGGTAGTTACGGGCAGATTTTCTAAATAATTATTCCTCTCTCTGTTCTCCCAGGTCGCTGTTCCATCAGGTCTTCCAGCACTATGATCTTCCGGAGGACATCGTCTCCGACCATGTCCCCAAATTCAGGTCACGGGTATGGAGGGCTTTCGTGGAGAAACTAGGGGTCAAGGTCAGCTTCACTTCTGGGTACCGGCTTCAGTCCAATGGGCAAGTGGAGAGGATGAAACAGGAGCTGGGGAGGTTCCTGAGGATTCAGCTAACGCCCAGAATTCATTGTGTCACTCCTCCAACGGGCTTACTCCCTTCCAGTGAGGCCTGGGTCATCCGGCCCTGTGGATTCCGAGCCAGACTCCCTGCGGTGGACAAATGGTTCCAGCGAGCAGAGGAGGTTTGGAATGATGCTCATGTGACGCTCCAGCGTGCCGTCCGTCACCAGAAGGTGCCGCAGTTAGGTGCCTGCATTCCATCCTGGTGATCGCATCTGTCTATCCACCAGGAACCTCCCACTCCAGCTGCTCTGCAAGAAGCTCTGCAAGAAGCTGAGCCCCCGGTTTGTGGGGCCGTTCAAGGTTCTCCGGAGGGTCAACGAGGTGAATTACAGGCTTCCCAGTGACTACCATATCTCACCTTCATCACCCTGTAGCCCCACTCAGGCCAGTGGTCCCTAACGTGGTCCCTAACGACACCCCACCGCCTCCCCTGGACATATGCTGTCAGATCCGCACTGGGCTCCCAACGTTGTGCGGGTCGGCTCCAGTACCTGGTGGACTTGGAGCGGTACGGTCCAGAGGAGTGGTGTTGGGTTCCGGTGGACAACATTATGGATCCCAGCATCAGTGGGGTACTGTCCCATCTACTCCCACTCCTCCCCTCCGTCGTTCAACGTCGCCGGAGGGAATCCATCATCACGGCGCTTCATCAATAGGCTGGACTCCTGGACTCCATCACTTCACTGATTACCTCTCCTATATCTGTCACTCCCTTAGTTCCATTCCCCAGGCAGTATTGGTTATGTGTTTCATGTCTGTTCGCTACTCCTGTTTCTTGTATTGGTCCATGTTCCATTTATTAAACTCACCACCTGCACCTGCTTCCTGGCTCCCAGCGTTCAGGTTCCACTGATGAAGTGTTTACAGTCAAAAAACAAACAAAGCAGAGCTCATGCCTTTCAATATGCATTTTTTCAAATCATCATTAGAGTCACATCATGCAGCCTTACAATGTATTGCAAATCTTAAACATATAGACCAACGTTTGTCGGACAACTAAAGATACATGAATAACTTTAAATTAAGCATATATTTCTTTGTTATCTGCTCAACAAAGACTGGCCGCACTACCTCAAATAATTTGGAGAAAATATCCTTTTTATTTTATTCAGCCATTTTCTTTTGTATTCTTCATACTTTAAAATAATATAAAATAATGCCACGGAATTCTAAGCAAATCTTGTCTGCTAAATGAACTAGTGTCGCCCACATGGCATAGTCAGATCATGACCTTACATGAGGACACCTCAGAGTATGTTTTTATGTTCTTCTGAAATACCCTTTACCCTTTTCTTCAAATCATGTTTCTTTAGACCTGTCTAAACTAAATGATGGATTTAATGTGAAGGTGTAGACTATATTACATGGATTTATTAGACTTTATAAGATGTATGGTGTAGACTATATTACATGGATTTATTGTGATGGTGTAGACTATATTACATTGATTTATTGTGAAGGTGTAGACTATATTACATGGATTTATTGTGAAGGTGTAGACTATATTACATGGATTTATTGTGAAGGTGTAGACTATATTACATGGATTTATTGTGAAGGTGTAGACTATATTACATGGATTTATTGTGAAGGTGTAGACTATATTACATGGATTTATTGTGAAGGTGTAGACTATATTACATGGATTTATTGTGATGGTGTAGACTATATTACATGGATTTATTGTGAAGGTGTAGACTATATTACATGGATTTATTGTGATGGTGTAGACTATATTACATGGATTTATTGTGAAGGTGTAGACTATATTACATGGATTTATTGTGAAGGTGTAGACTATATTACATGGATTTATTGTGAAGGTGTAGACTATATTACATGGATTTATTTGAAGGTGTAGACTATATTACATGGATTTATTGTGAAGGTGTAGACTATATTACATGGATTTATTGTGAAGGTGTAGACTATATTACATGGATTTATTGTGAAGGTGTAGACTATATTACATGGATTTATTGTGATGGTGTAGACTATATTACATGGATTTATTGTGAAGGTGTAGACTATATTACATGGATTTATTGTGAAGGTGTAGGCTATATTACATGGATTTATTGTGATGGTGTAGGCTATATTACATGGATTTATTAGACTTTATAAGATGTAGATGTTCCAAAGGTCTGCATCAGTGTCTTGTTGGCTGTGTGAGGAAGCCAGGAGATGCTAAATGTGTTTATGTTAATTACCGGTCAATTACTGTGTTATTTTCAGTTATTACAGACAGTTATTTTCTTGTAAAGCACTGGCTGATGAAGTTCTAGTGACAGCCACAGCCCAGACTCAATGCTGCAGGACTGTTCTAAGAATACTGACTGGAATATGTAAAATAAATAAATAAAAAATACATCCACAACTTATCCATCAACATAGATGACTATACACTCAGTGGACAGTTTATTAGGTACACCGAGAGGCTGATCATGGGCCACATTAATCTTCCTACTGATTCACAGATGATGCCATTTCCATCACTATTTACACGGCCGTAACACATCTGGACAAGACGAACACCTCTGTGAAAATGCTGTTCATTGACTACAGTTCAGCATTCAACACTATTGTTCCCTCCAAGCTCGACACCAAGTTCAGAGCCCAGGGTCTGGACACCACCCTCTGCAACTGGATCCTGGTCTTCCTGACGGGCCGACCACAGGCTGTGAGGACTGGCAACAACACCTCCTCCACTCTGACTTTTAACACAGGGCCCCCCAGGGGTTTGTCCTCAGTCCTCTGCTTTATTCCCTGTTCACCCACGACTTGTGTGGCTTTGTACAACACCGACTCTATCATCAAGTTTGCTGACTAAATCACAGTTGTAGGCCTGATAACCAACAACAACGAGTCAATCTATAAGGGAGGATAATCTATAATCTATAAGGGAGGAGGTAAGTAAACTGGAATTGTGGTGTCATGACAATAACCTCAACGTCAGCAAAACAAAGGACCATGGACCAACAACACCACCACTCTTGTCAAAATGGAGTCTCTACTTCATAAGACGACTGAAGAAAATGGAAATGGCACGCTGGGTCCAAATACTACCACGACCTCGAGAGCGTCCTAACTGCATCATGAGTGTGTCAATTCGGAGGGCCTGTTGTCCGGACCTCTAGCAGTCTCTATGGGGGTGCCACAGGTTCCAATTCTCGGGCCGACTCTCTGATCCACCTCTATGCAGGCGACAGCATTCTGTATACTTCTGGCCCTTCTTTGGACACTGTGTTAACTAACCTCCAGACGAGCTTCAATGCCATACAACTCTCCTTCCGTGGCCTCCAACTACTCTCAAATGCAAGTAAAACTAAATTCATGCCCTTCAACCGGTCTGAACCGCTGCCCGCACCCGCACGTCAGTGCAGCATCACTACTCTGGACGGTTCTGACTTAGAATATGTGGACAATTACAAATACCTAGGTGTCTGATTAGACTGTAAACTCTCCTTCCAGACTCACAGCAAGCATCTCCAATCCAAAATCAAATCTAGAATTGGCTTCCTATTTCACAACAAAGCATCCTTCACTCATGCTGCCAAACAGACCCTCGTAAAAATTGACTATCCTACCGGTCCCTATTTATAAAATAGCCTTCAACACTCTACTCAGCAAATTGGATGCAGTCTATCACAGTGCCATCCGTTTTGTCTCCAAAGTCCCATATACTACCCACCACTGCGACCTGTATGCTCTCGTTGGCTGGCCCCCACTGGCTCCAGGTCATCTATAAGTCTTTGCTAGGTAAAGCTCTGCCTTATCTCAGCTCACTACGGGAATTGCTCCCTCCACGACCGCAAGGCCCTCCAGTGGGTGGTGAAGACGGTGAAGGGGTTGATGTCTCAGTATAGAGGGGTTGATGTCTCAGTAGAGAGGGGTTGATGTCTCAGTATAGAGGGGTTGATGTCTCAGTATAGAGGGGTTGATGTCTAAGTATAGAGCGGTTGATGTCTCAGTAGAGAGGGGTTGATGGGTTGATGTCTCAGTATAGAGGGGTTAATGCCTCAGTATATTCTGCTCTGTCACTGTGTGAATAAGGCTATCACTAAGTAGGCTAACGGCCCCTAACGGCCCCTTTCATTCCTCCCCCAGCCCTCCACCTCATCCCTCCCTCCGTCCTCCACCTCATCCCTCCCCCAGCCCTCCACCTCATCCCTCCCTCCGTCCCTCCACCCTGCCATCCCTCCCCTCCGTCCCTCCACCTCATCCCTCCGTCCCTCCACTCATCCCTCCCCCAGCCTTCCACCTCATCCCTCCCTCCGTCCCTCCACTCATCCTTCCTCTCTCCGTCCCTCCACCTCATCCCCCTCCGTCCCTCCACCTCATCCCTCCGTCCCTCATCCGTCCCTCCACCTCATCCCTCCCCTCCGTCTCCTCCACCTCATCCCTCCGTCCCTCCACCTCATCCCTCCCTCCGTCCCTCCACCTCATCCTCCTCCGTCCCCTCCACTCATCCCTCCGTCCTCCACCTCATCCCTCCCCCAGCCCTCCACCTCATCCCTCCCTCCGTCCCTCCACCTCATCCCTCCTCCGTCCCTCTCCACCTCATCCCTCCCTCCGTCCCTCCTCCACCTCATCCCTCCCCTCCGTCTCTCCACCTCATCCCTCCCCTCCGTCCCTCCACTCATCCCTCCCTCCGCCGTCCTCCACTCATCCCTCCCTCCGTCCTCCACCTCATCCCTCCCCTCCTCCGTCCCCCTCCACCTCATCCCTCCCTCCGTCCCTCCACCTCATCCCTCCCTCCGTCCCCTCCACCTCATCCCTCCCTCCGTCCCTCCACCTCATCCCTCCTCCGTCCCTCTCCTCCACCCATCCTCCCCTCCGTCCCTGCTCCTCATCCCTCCCCCAGCCCTCCTCATCCCT